>NC_133647.1:171424789-171724789 GCF_009905375.1 Apium graveolens | reverse complement strand
TGTGAGTGAAAATTTCTGCATTATAAATTTGCTTTGTGTAGTATATGATTTTTCAAAGCAAGAGTTCATTTAATTTCTTTATTTTTTATTTATAAGGAATATTCTAAGCTTTGGAAAATTTTTCTTTTAAAAGGTATTTTGTTCATAAATTTTGAAAATGATTTTATAAAGTCTCTAAAAATCCAAGTTATTTTATGGTATAAATTTTATAATTTTTGAACTTGTATTTTATTTTATAAAAATAAATCATTATAAATTTTAGTTGTCATATTTAGCAAATTACAAGAAAGCCCTTGCATGCAAACCACCCTCTCATTCTTTTCAAGGACAAAAAGGACAATTCCAACCCCACTAACTCTTATTTCTCTAGCCAATTTCCTTCTTTACCCTGGCATGCAAAATGCACCAAGTATAAGTGGAGGGATAGACTTGTCAATTCTCCTTTCCACTCAAATTTTGTCAAATCAAATACCATAAAAACAAGCAAAGACATGATCATTTTCACTCATCACTCACACCACACTCATTCTTCTCTCCCTCCTCCTCCCTCACTCTCGGCCCTCCCTCTCTCACTCTCGGGTTTAGCCGAGAACCACCCCCTCCCCATTTTTCTTCATTCCTCCACCAAGATTCTACTCTTTATACAAGTAAATGTTACTTCCCATACCATGATCACTCATATTTCAAAGAGTTTTGAGTAGAAAGTTTAAGTTTAAAGGTTGCATGTAAAGGTTTTAGTGAAATTCAAAATACAATCTTGATTCTTATGGATTTAAGGTTGTTTTTGAGAGGACTATAATGAATGGATAAGTGCCAAGTCATGAGAAGGAAACTCTTGATTATTTAATGGCCATTTCCATCCATTACATTCGACCATGACCATATGGGAGCCGAATGAATGGTCCTTGAAATCATTCTTGTTGTTTTGATCATTTTTTGCATGTTTATGTGATAATGACTTGAATTTTGTGGTGAAAATTTGATAAAACTCCTTGCATGCTAAGTGATCATCTAGGTATACCTTATTCTAGGCTTGCATGTCAATTTTAAGATGGAATATATGTAGAAAATGTGTTGTTTTGGTTTGAAAAACCCGAAGGAATGCATGCATGAGGATTTCTCTTAGAATGTTGTAAGATTTTGATTATTTGGAAAGATTTTGTTAGTAAGCCTTAATTTCAGTAGGTATAATGTGTTAATATTCATTTATGCTTCTTGTTGCATGGTAATAATTCGTGATTATCTTTTATAAAAATGCATACCTTGTTGTTTCAAAAGCATGAAGATTTGTGATTTGTGAAGTGTAGATTCTCTTGTTTTGCCATAATTGTACCTTAGGTAAGGATGATCTCACCAAGGTTATTTTGAGAATAAGGGAGTTAGTTCAATAGAATACCATGTATAAGTCTTGGTTTAAGTATTGAGTTGTTGTTAGTTGAGTTTGTCAAGTCAAAACCTTGGAAAATGAGAGTTATAGTTTCTGCAGAAAATCAGTTTAGTACCCTGAGGTTTAGAGTGAGTTTTGACCATGTCATTGGTGTGCAATTTGAGGCCCAAGCCACCAGAAGTTAGTATTGGGAGTATACAAAAGGTTTTAGGAGTTGGTTGGAGGTTTTCATGTCATTTGGTTAGGTGCACAAGTAGAATAACAAAATCTGTCCAGCAGGGGACAGTTTTGTTGCAACTTAGAAATAGGGAGATTTGACCATGTCATGGGTAGGCCCTCATTAGGCCCAATTGGGCCTTAGTTATAGGGAGTGTCATAGAAGTTTTTCCAGCCATAGTTCATAGGATATGAGTTAGAACCATGTGTCACAAGTTAATTCAAGTCAGGGCGTTTTCTGCCCAGAAAAGCAGGGGAACCTTGGACTTTTAGCTTAGGCCCAAGAAGGCCCAAGCCAGGCCCTTGAGCCACATCAAGATTGTGAGATGCTCTTAGGTCAGGAGAGACTTGTGTAAAAGTTTTGAAGGAAAACTTGTAGTTTAAGAGTGCCTAATGCACTCAAGAAACTATAGTTGTCATTCTGAAATTTGCACCAGTGAGCACTATCACTTATCACATAGTTTTAGAACACTTAGAAGTGAGTATTAGGTCGACCACCATAGTTTTAAGATGGTATAAGGTCAGTAGAGACAAAGGCACAAGTGAGGGTCAATAGGTTTTGGATAATTTAGGAAAGGCACATCGAGTTAGGTAGCCAAAATTTGAAGACTTTGTCTAGTTTAACGACCAAGTGACTTAAGTGGTGAGTCGAGATCATCCAAGCCTAGTGTTGAATTATGGTATATATGGTGTTATTTGGTGTTAATATATGATATGTGAATATGTGGCTATGTGTGTGCAATTGTAATTTAAAAGTAAATATAAATTGAGTGCGTATAGGCCTAAGTGCCATCCGTGTTTAATTTCAAGTTGTAAATAGGTTAAGTTAGTGAGAATATATTATAATGAGGATTATTATTTATGTAGGATCTCTAGATGAGGGAAAAATTGCCATAAAAGTCGAGTGAAGCTCCAGTTGCTCCTACCAGTCAGACCAGACCAGCCTATCTCAAGGCAAGTGATTCAACTTGACCTTCATATTTACTATAAACAGTTCATATATATCGATGCAATCATCCTGAGTCATTTTGATATGTTTAAATCAAGCGTATCTCTCGCTTATCTTTGAATTATATAGAAATTCCATGAACCCTCGAGTATGTATTGCAAGTAGTTCAAAAGTCTTTTCATGATAGTTAAATGCCATGATAAAATAAAGAGTTGTTATATTACTTGATTGATCCTCTTGATTAACATGCTGATGATTCCTAAGTATTGATATCTCATCCTGATACTTGAACCCCTATAGAACCTTACGTTGAACTCTGATAGTCAGAAACTTACCAACATGATTCCTCATTGATTGATACCCTATTTCCCATCCTAAAGCTTGACAATTCTGATATATATACATCCTGAGCTAGAGATCATTACCTTAACACCCATAGTATTCGTGAAGCTTATCTTCTTAATGATCCAACACCTGTACCTTGACGAGAAACCATTGCTTTGAGCCCAGTTTGGCATTACCCCTTCATATTATCCATTAGTCTCACCATATTTTCCTGTCCAAATTCTGACATATGAAAACCCTTTTGGTTACCCCAATAGAGTAAAGTTTTGTGAATCATGGCCCTGAGATTTAGTACCATATTTCCCATGTTTTGAGTTGATCTATAATCCCTTAATAAAAATATTTACTGTTAAAAGAGATTTTGTTACAATTCGGCATCAGCTTTTGAAATAAATAAAATGTGGGTTTTCAGTCCCAAAGGGGGATAAATGTTTTCTTGAATAGTGGATCTGGACTGAGATGCGAGTCCTTTCCACACTTATATTAGGCTTAAAAGTTGTCTAGGGATTCCCGTTAATGTTTTAGAACCCAGCGAGGTTCGGGATTACTTCGCGACTGATCACCGGCTGTAATCCGTAGCGTCATAAAATGATTTTGATTAAGACATGATTTTAAAATTGATTTGATACAAGCAAAATGATGCCATCTCTCATAGTTTTATCTCTCGTTATCATTAGTTATGTCTTTCCATTGTCATTCTTAAAAGTATATCTCAGTTTATGTTTTGTGTCGTACTGTTAGCACTTGTTGAGCATTTGGATCACTCCTTGCTTTACCCTGATATTACAGCTAGCAGCTATGGTTAGATTCAAGCAGACTGCCCGTAAGACCTGTGATGCTGATGCTTATGTTCGAGCTCAGGTAGAATAAGTAATAATAGTTGTGTGAGGACTCGGTATTTGTAATCAGATGTAATAGTTGGTAGTGTTGGGCTGTTCCAAACCCTAAACTGTAAGATCTTGGATTTGGTTGTGTATTCTTCATTAAAATGATGTAATAGCTATATTTATTTTGCTATTTAAGTTGGGGGTGTGACAGGTTTTGGTATCAGAGCTACGGTTTAGAGTCCCTGGACAGCCCAAATAGGTTATAGGATATGTGTGTAGGTTATAGATATTATGCGAGAGAGTAGGTTAAGTAAATTATTATTAATACTCCTCTTATTGGTTGTCAACAAAGGGCGCATTCCTCGTCATCCTCTGGGTCGGACGACACTATTGCTTTCTCCGTGTATGCCGAGTTGAGGCGCGAGTTCGACATGCTTCAGGGCAAGTACGACCGACTGATAGACCGACTGAAGAACGTGTATCCGGACAGCCGAAACTACGAAGGGAAGCCTAAGGAGCAGATGACTGCGAGACTTGAGACCTTGGTTCAGTACGTCAACACTAAGCTTGAGGAGATGCCAGCACACCGGGACCGTACCAGCCAGTATGTCATTCAGATGGTGGCGGATGAGCTCCAGAGCATTGTGAAGACGCTTGGAGAGGAAAAGACTACCAAGCCCCGTCCAGATGGAGTGGAACCTTAGTTCTTTCCATTTACCTTTCATGTTGTTGTACTATCAGACTCTATGGAATTCCCAGTTGTTTCCGTTGTTTCCTTTAAATAAGCCTGTTATTCCTAGAATCAGACTTTGTCCCAATCCTATGTATTGTGACCTTTAAAATTTCAATAATTATGTGCTATTGTTCCATTTGCTCTCAACTGTTATTTTATGTTTTTATCATCATATCTGCTTAATTTAGAAACTTGACCCCATATGTAAATGAGAATGTCATGCGATACCCTCGAATCATTTTATCATTCATATCTGTTTTGACACAACTCTTATTTCAGGATCATGCCTCCCAAAAAGAAGAACCCAACAACCACCTCCACCACAGACCCAAATATTCTTCGACTACTGGAAACCTTGCAATAGCAAACCAATGCTATAGCTCAACAACAACTAACTCTTCAACAATGAATTGAAAACCAAGATAACCGTGAGCCACACCAACCACCTGAACCACCAGTACCACCTAGACAAATTGTCACTTTCAAGGCTTTTCAGAATATGAATCCACCTGTATTTCATGATACCACTGATCCAGTGATAGCTAACACATGGATCAAGGAGATGGAAAGGGCTAGGAACGCTATCTACTACCAGCTATCCTATCAAAATTGGTGATAAGTCACCCAGCCTTCATCAAGGTCCATAAATAGTCACTAGTCCCTCAGTCACTATCACTGTGTGTGAGGTCACGCACCCTCCTCATCGCTCCTGCCAACATCAGATCTGCGTCAACTACCGGGATGTATCCTCCAACCGCAGTCATCCTCATCTGAACCCGGGTATCGAGCTCGATCCCATCAACCTCTCTGCGGGGTATGGCTGGGAAAGCAGCTCTGAAGTTCCCTGGGTATCCTAGTCTGATGGCTCTCTCAGCTGTTAGTGCCTGACGTAACTCCACAATTCTGGTAGATGCCACAGTGATCTCAATGTTAAGCTGAGCCACTATCCAGTCGTGTACAGCTACATGTATGGTCGCTGGGGTGGTAGAGGTGAGTCTGGGTCGCTAGAAGATATGTCATAAGCCTCGTAGGTCTGTGCATTCATCCCATCCTTGTCCTTGTAAGAATCCCATCATATATCTGAAACTTATATTGTTCCCAAGCATATTGCTTGTTGATAGGTACACTTTGATTTGTACGTATATAAATGTACTTCCAGGAATTTTCGGAGGAAGTACTAAGGATGTGAGTTGACCATTGTCAACATATTTGTTATATAAGAGGGAGTTTCTTTTGAAACTATAATCAAAATAATTAAAGTAAGTCGAGATAATATTCTCCGACGATCTGAAATTATTCGAATGATTTTCCGAAAATCAGAAAGTATTTTAAATTAGGCTTTACGATTTTTAAATCATAAATAAATCATTTAATAAATAATTAATAATTAAATATTAATCGTTAGATAATTAAACCTCGAATAATTATACTTTAAAGGAATATTTGAAATAATATTCCTAAACTAATTTATGTTTAAGTAATTTAATAATCTTTAATATTTAATCGAGTCTGAAATAAATATTCACTGGAGAATACTTCTCCCATAATAAATGAGTAAATATTTATTATTCGAACGATAAAGTATAGTTGAGGGAATACGATCTTTGGAAATCGTTTTAATAAAAGTTCGAGGTGTTTAATGTTTTATAAGTGGACGTTGAATCTCTTAAAACGTATTACTATGGACTTTTAATCGTCCTATAATATCACCGAAATGATTCCCGGGTTTTTATTTTGAAACCTCGACCGACTCTCGGTCTTATAATTATACGTCACGCTTATAGCGGAGTTACACATTTTACGATATATGCTTATCGTACAACATCGCTACACTATGCGAAAACTCAATTACAAAGCATCATGGCAAGCATGGTATTTGTGCAATCATAATAAAACAGTCCTTTCACAACACAATAATAAATGGAGTTGGGTTTGTAAACTTGCCTGGGTATCTTGAGGTGAAGGATGCTCTAGGTTCCGCTCGGAAATCTATAATCATAAACAAAAATTCGTTTTGTTAGGTCCCATTCTAATTTACGGCGACTCGCACTCATGCGCTACTTATTATGCATCCTCTCAACGTATTTTATCCTTATTATTACCTTACGTACTTATTTACGTTATGGTCGCTTTCTTTCCCGAAGTACGTTAAGTCCGTTTTCATTTTCATCGTCGGCTCCGTTTATGGATTCTACGGTTTTCTAATCGCGCGGTCTCGGCTCCTGTATTTTTATAAAATTGAAAAATCATTATTTTCACTTGAACTTTTATGGAAGTTAAGAAACTCAATTTACTACTCTCTGTAAAAATTTCATGATTTATGAACATTTTTAAGTCGATCCATTTTATTTTCAAAATTCGTAATTTTTAGCAGTTTTTGTCGTGTAAATCACTTTTAGTAAAACGACCATAACTTTTGATCCGTAAATCGGAATCACGCGATTCAAGCGCATAAATGATCCTTATAAAATTGTCTATCATAATCAGGGTTATTTTTCAAGAAATTACAGTTTAAATCTTCAGGACTTTCTGCAGAAACCTAAAGTTATGTTTTATTCGTTTTAGCGAGATTACGGTTACGATCGGAGTTTCGTTTATGCCTTAAATCTTTATACTACCACCAACAATCAACATATCATCATCACCACAATAAATCCTATCAAGAACATCATGTTCTTGAGGCAACAACAATCAAGCTTAAATCTACTTAGCTAAACATCAAGATTACAACAATACTTCCACCAAAACTAGGTTTACAACTATGTTCTAAAAGAATCTTGAACTTAAATCTTAAGTAAGGTTGGGTAAAAGATTTATACCTTTCTTGAGAGCTTGGGATGTGTTCTTGATGATGGTGAAGTCTTGGGAGTGCTTAGTATGGTTTTTGGAACCTAAAACAACCATTAAAATCAAGAAACAAAATAAAAGTTACTATTCATACTATTCACTATCATCTTCTTGAATTTATTTCACCCATCAAACCTTGATAAAAAGAGATCAAAGATTTATCTTACCTTAGTTTGGTTGGTATGAAGCTTGAGAATTAATGGGAGGATTTATCTATGGTTAGAGCTTGAAGATTTGAAATTGATTTCTTTGTTTTTCTTTGAAGGGCCGAATGAAGAAGGTTGGGAGAGAGGGGGAGTGTTTTTTTGTTACTTCTTGGGAGCTTCTTGGAATAATGCAAGTGATATCTTGTATTGATTTTTATTCTCTAGTTTATATCCTAGGATTTGATTTATGTTGGCAAATCTTAGACAAAAGCTAGCTTGCCTTTGTAGTTTACAAGCTAAGCTACTTAACTTAGCTCTTTAGCTTACTATTTGCTAGCCCTTGGTTGATCATCCTATACCTTAGCTCACTATTTGATAAAGTAACCATGATCACTTTTCTACCATGGTTAGCTAGTGCGTTACGTTTATTTAATCGTTTACGCATTCGCTCGGTCGCTTAAACGTTTTCGTAATACTTTCTCGTAAACAGTTCGCGACATAAATCCTTTCGTACTTATTCCTTATGTTTTGAATTATCATACTTGGATATAAATCCGTAGGGTTTTAAATTCATAATTATATTGTGATTCCTATAATCCTCGATGATTCTTAAATATGGTCGTCTTTTCAAAGTTCGTTTTCTTCGAAAACTAATAGCGTTTACATACACTCATTTGGTACGTATAATCATAATATCAACTCCGAAACTCATTTTCTCATGCACTACATAGTGTGGGCTAAAATTTTTCCCCGTCTGTCAGGGTTACTATTCATTAAACATTTTTACAAGATCTCAAAAATTCGAGTTATTACAATATGCACTATAACCTGCTGATCAGTCAGGATATAGTGTATATCTATACCCAACCGTGTTATTCCCTAACAATAAAATAAGAATTACAGAAGGGGGGGTTGAATGTAATTCTGGATACTTTTTGAGATTTATGAAAAATGGTTCCAACTCAATTTATATATAACGGGTTGGTTTGCAAAGTGCGGAATACAGAGTTAAGTAAATCAAACATAAAGTAATAAAAACTCAGGTCTTTAAAACTTTCTGGTGGATTTGAATGTATCCACCAGATATATATATATATATATCAATAGAACCCTATGAAGCTTGAATAGCTCACAGCTGCTTTACAAGTGAACAAACAAACTACAGAGAAATTCTACAGAATACAGCTTACAAATATTTCTCTGCTAAAAATATATTTTCTTGATTTGTTAGTCAATTTGTTCTACTAGCTACACTTGGTTTATATATCACCAAGTTTACATGATAATAAGACAGGATAATAAAACAAAACCTATCAAGTCTAATTTCATGCTGCTTCACTACTCTATTCCAACATCTTTGAAAATCTTCATAACTTGCATGGAAATGGTAATGCTTCTTTGTTCTTATTTTCCTGCTAAATAGGCTACCACATTCCTTTTGCAAACACCCAATGCATGTGACTGTGTTGTCACTATCAACAGATATTTGAATTAATCATCCGTCGGGTACATGCTTGTTATCCGTCGGGTAGCCTTGTTGATCATCCGTCGGGTAGCTTTGTTGATCATCCGTCGGGTAGCCATTTTATCACTTGACTCCAATTCTTTTGTGCAGAATTATAAGACATCTTATATTTATATTTGATCAACCTATTCTGCCCATCTACTAGTAGTCTACATGATTCATAAGCTACTACAAAATCTATACAAAGTTGTTTGCAGAAATGTGCTACATGACTTATTGTTACATAAGCTACTCACCCGGTGAATATCAATTAGTCATCCGTCGGGACTATATTGAATCATCCATTGGGACTATAATTGATCATCCGTCGGGTGCTACAAAATACACTAAGTTAATTTTACTAAGGTGTTTTGTTCGGCTTATCATCAAGTACACAACATAATCCTAACAATCTCCCCCAATTTATGTCTACTAGAATTGTAGCAATAAATTAAGAGAAACTTGATGATAACAAAACATCCTAAAGATACAGATTGAAAAATAGTAGATAAAACTGATAAGTGCTACAAATTTTCTCAAAGTCGAACAATGCAAAGGACACAAAGAATTTGCTCAAAATTGTTATCAAGATGCTCCTCTAGTCTGAGCAGATAGATCTATTTCCTTGATTTTCTGGATTTCTTCCCAAGCCTTCTGTTGTTTTCTTCAATTTGATTCTGAAGTTGTCTGTGGAATTCAAGTTCATCAGCTTCTGAGAGATTTATCATTTCCTGCATTTCCAAAAGAGTCTCATTGCTAGACATACTCAAATGGTCCTCCAATCTGAAAAATCTTCTAACACCTTTGTCATCCATGAATTCCATCAACAAATAGGGCCTTAGATGCACCCTCCTTCCTATAAAGGGAATATATAGAGTTTTTGGAAGTGCATCTTTAGCTCTAGTACTCCTTAGTTCCTCAATCCTCTTTAGAACTATTCTTCTTGCAGTCACACAGTATCCAAAGTTCTTTTTGAAGGATGAGTAGAATTTAATCAGAACATATTGGCTTTCTTGGAGAATTCTGTGAAGAGGCCATGTTATCTCTTTTCCTCCCTTGTATTTAAATACCAATCTTTCAGGAAGATGTCTGTAAGCATCAATTCCTCTTACTTCTTCCAATTCATCCAAGTAGAGATTTAAGTCTGAAAATTCCTTGATATCATAAATGTACATGAGATCTCTCTTGTTGACTGTGGGTTGGTTGGTTCACCATGAATATTCCTTGTTGGATCAACCACTTTGAATTCTTCAAATAGCACTGAGGGTTTTGATGTCTGAGTAGTAGTTGTAGGCTTTTTGGGAAATTGGTCTTCCAATTTCTCATCATTAAAGTTCACTTTCCTCTTTGAATGGAGTTTGTATCTAAATCTTCTTTTCTGCTGTGGTTCTTCTTGCATTTTCAGATCCTTAGGTTCAGTAATTACAGTAGGTTGTACAGGAAGTTTTGTTGTGGTTTTTATAGCTTGAAGCTTGGTGAAGATAGCAGCTTGTTCTTTCTTTTTCTTTTGCTTCTTAGCATCCAAAGCAGCTTGCTTCTTTTCTAGCCTGATTCTTTCTTTTTCTTCCTTCTTAGCTTCCACAAATAGTGGGTGTCCAACCACCACACAAATATCCTTACCATTTCTGTAAATTTTAGCAATTCTCCTTTTCAATGCTGAATCAGTTGGATCCTTGTAGAATGTAATAGACCTAGCCAACAGCTTCTTCTCATCTGGCCTAGATGTTTCAAACACAGTATCCATAGAATTCTTGTCTAAAAACTTAGAGTAGTTCCTTTTGGCCTTCATGATGAGATCTTTCTTTGGAGATTTGATGCAGGAAGTTTCACCTCTTTCCAGATAGTTCATACTTATGTCATTCACATAAATTTTCATGAATTTAGAATGATGATTGAAGACTTTATCTGTCTTCTGAATTGGCCCAAACTTTTATTGAATATCTGCATCTATTTGTCTCCATTTTTCTTTTATTTCCTTCTCTAGAGCTGTAACATCAAGCATCTTGGTATTTGATTTCAACTCAAGCTTTTCAGCTGCTCTTTGGATTAGATCAATACTATCCAACACAGGTGGATTTGTGAAAGCAATTGTTGGCACAATCACTTTGCTGACTTGTATGTTTAGCACTTTTTGCTCCCCCTCACTTCTTGATTCCCCTTGACTGAATAAGATAATTGAGCTTGCTTTCTCCCCCTTAGAAGAGGTTTCTTTCTCCCCTATTTTGTTATCAGCAAGTTAAGTAGAAGAAGAGGTTTGTGCTGCCACTAGCCTTTGAAGCAAGTTTGTTTGTTGTGCCTGATGTAGATGTATAGCTGTTAGAGAGGCTTCCATTGCTGTCATTCTTTTCTCCAAGAAATCCACCTTGGTTGCAAGATCAGTATTCTTCCTTAATTGTCTTTTAATATCAAACATTGTTGCTTCTAAAATTTTTGTATCTAATCTATCAGCTATATTCTTCTTCACTTGAGTGATTTCTGTTTGAATAGAAGTGATATCCTGATTGTGTTAGAAGCCTTGGATTTGCTGTAGTTGGAGAGAAGCAAGATGTGCTTACAGAAGCTTCTTGGTGCTAGCATTTTTGGATGATTGAAGAGCAGTCTGTGTTTGACTGATAAGTTGGATGAATGTAGTCTTGAAATGATGTTCATCGTATTTCTTGGAGAAGGCCCATGATGGCATGCCTGATCTGGAACTAGGACCTACTTCTCCCCTATGTCCAATGGCTCTTCTTCACTTTCTTCATCTTCACCACCAAAGAAATCTTCTGAACCACCAGTCTCATAGTCAATATCACCAGTTGTAGTGGGCAGAGCTGTGATTGCATCCTTTGCTCTTTGCATAGACTGTGTGGTGTGCACCAAGTTTAGCATTCTTTCTATATTTCCCTGTCCAGCTAGAAGTTGATATGTTGGAACAGGGTGAGTAAATGTCTCAGCATCCAAGGAGGTAGAATCTATAACAGCTTGACTTTGTTGAGATAGTCCCTCCCTATTTACATCCTGGACATTCATTAACTCACTTGCAAAGACATCCACCCTTATTTCTCCTATACCTGCATTTCTCTCATTATCTCTCTTTTATTGCATCAAGGTCTCACCTTGGCTTCCCACCCTCACACCCTCACCTTCACCTTCTAAGGTGGGACTCCTCTTACTTACTTTTGCCAGTCCTATAGAAATGGACTGCATTAGATCACTCTTTTCCACTCCTTTTTCTTGGGAGCAACCCAAACTCTCACTCAAATCACTCCCTTCCCTCAGTCCTAAGAGTGATTGCACTACTACTAAGTCCTCTGCACTTGTAAGAATTGATGAAATTTGAAGCTGTGCAGAGACACCCGACGGATGAGGAATATCCACCGGGTTAACAGTATGACTATCTGACGGATGACTGCTGTTAAGCTTATCCGTCAGGATACAATCACTACTCGACGGATGATAAATATCCATCGGGATAGAAGAAATAATTGAGTTTGGAGTGGAGACTATTGTAGACTCTGTGCAGATTGATGAAAATTTTGGCACAGATGTTTCAACAGTCTCAAAAAGAAATGGCAAGTGACCCAACAAATCATTTAGAAGATGATGCTCACTTGCATGGATTTTTGGCTTCTCCAAGAGAGTTAAAGATGGAGAATTTGGAAGTGATGTGTTTATCATGTCAACATCCAATGAGTCTGTGGGAGAATTTGGTGTATCAGGTACTTCAATTATGAGAGATTTGGCTATAACTCCACATTTATTGGAGCCACATCAACCTGACTTTGAGAAGGTGCAGTGACTGTGTCTTTTGCACCAGTTTGCACAGTGTATGAGCCATGTGCATCCTCAAGGGTTTTTGATCTTTTCTTTCTGGCATAAGTTTGTGGTGAGCTAGTGTCCCTACCCCTCTTGGCATGTGCTCCTAGTTGGGAGCTTGTTTCAATAGTAATATCCTTTTGGGAGGATGAAACCAGTAATGAGCTAAAATCCTTATTAACAACCACAGTTTGTTGGGAAACTGTGGCGTGGCTAGGTTTGGGTATACTCTTCTTACCAGCCTTATCCTTAGGGCTTCTTTGATGTTCACCATGTCCCTCGCCTTTCTTACCCTCCTTCACACTCCCCTCTTTACGTTTAGTGGATTTTACAACTGATTTCTTTTGAAAGAAATCAGAGTGGGCTCTCTTAGCTTTGAATTTAGGAGCTTTTGTTGGTTTGGTAGTTTGGGTAGGCAACTGTTGGGTCATTGACACAGTTTCCATAGTTACACTAGAAAGCAAAGAAATTTGTGAGGTTGGAAGAGTGGAGACAGAAGAAATTACCTCACTTACCTGAGGTCCCTCCATTACTGGAAATTATTATAAGGGAACCTCCTTGTGATGGTTTGCTCTGTTTAAATTTGCAATGATCCTTCTTTCTTGAACCCAATAATTCAGCTTATTGGTTGGGTTCTCAATTACAATATCTTCAATAAGATGGTTAGCAAGCATCATAAGGAATCTAGCATAGTAGACACTTTTACCTCTCTTATTGATCTCTCCTAACTTAAAGCCTAAATCAAATAAAATCAAATCACTGAAATTGAAGTACTTATTAGTAACTAGCATGTAAAGCATGTTAAGCATAGAAATATTTATAGAGTCAAAGTTACTATCTTTACCAGAAAACACCTTAGTTACTACATCACACATAAAACTCCATTCCTTCCTAACACCCAACCTTCTAATTTCACTTAGCTTAAAAGTAGTGAGTGCATAGCCCATGGAATTAAGCATATTAACAATGTCAGTGTCTATGTGTGGAGTAGTTACAGTATTATCGGGAATCTTGAAGCATGCTTTAATAATATCACTATTTATGCAAAACTGCTTACCTTTCAGAGTGAATGTGATGGTCTTGTCTGTCGAGTTGTACACTGCAATTGTCCATATCTCTTCAACAACTTCACAGTAAATGGTGGGTAATTCCAGCATGGCATAGTTGAGTTTGTAGTTCTTCACAAAATCCATCATTTTGTGGTGGTCACCATACTGTTGAATCTCCTTGTTCACCAAAGCTGAGAAGTTGTTTTTCTCATAGATATAACCGGTTTGGGACATGATTTTCACTACAGGTGCCATTGTTAGAGATTTGGAATTTGCAGAGAGAGATTTTGCTTTTGAGAAGAAAGAAATAAGAGCAATTGAATCTTCAGAATGATAAAAGAAATGAATAAAAGTGAATTTGCTTTTATACTATCTCAAAAATAAACTGACAAAAATAATAAAGTAACCAATAAAAAATTGCCCAAAATAGCCGTTTAAAAATTAATAAACTGCAAAAATTCCGTCACTTATCCGTCGTGTCATGCTTACAAGTTGTAAGTATACTCGATGGATAATGTTCAGGGAATTAACGGCTAGGATTGAGATAATTCGACGGATGAGGATAAATCAGTTATCCGTCGAGTTATAAAATATTCCAAAAAAATAATTGATTTTATTAACAAATTGTATTCCGACGGATGATCAAACTCGATGGATAATGATCATCCGTCGGGATGTAAATTCTGACTTAGCCAAAATTTCATCCAAAATAGAAAAATTAATTAAATTTCCAGCTATATTAGAACTTGCAAAAATATCTGAAATAATTCAAGAGTAATTAAGCATACCTAATTCACTTACCAACCTTGAAAAAGGTGGATTCATCAAGTGGTTTGGTAAATATATCTGCAAGCTGCTTTTCACTTAGAACAAAATGCAATTCCACAGTACCATTCATCACATGTTCCCTTATGAAGTGGTACTTGATGTCTATGTGCTTTGTTTTTGAATGTTGTACTGGATTTTCAGTGATGGCAATTGCACTTGTATTATCACAGAAAATAGGAATCCTATCCACTTGTAGACCATAGTCCAACAATTAGTTTTCCATCCAAAAAATTTGTGCACAGCAACTACCAGCAGCAATATATTCAGCTTCAGTTGTAGAAGTAGAAACTGAATTTTTCTTTTTACTGAACCAGGACACAAATTTTTTCGTAGAAATTGACAGGTTCATGTTGTACTTTTTCTGTCTATTTTACAACCTGCTTAATCTACATCTAAATAACCAGTTAGATCAAAACCAGAATCTCTAGGTTACCAAATGCCAAGTTCTGGTGTTCCCTTGATATATCTGAAAATTCTCTTAATAGCCACTAGGTGAGATTCTCTAGGATCAGCCTGAAATCTAGGACAAAGACAAGTAGCAAAAATTATATCTGGCCTACTAGCTGTTAAGTACAGAAGTTAGCCAACCATGCCCCTATAACTTTAAATATCCACAGACTTTTCAGTAGTGTTTAATTCAAGCTTAGTTGCAGTGGCCATGAGAGTTTTTTCAGATGTGCAATCCACTAGATCAAACTTCTTTAAAAGATCATGAATATATTTAGTTTAACTAATGAATATTCCATCACTAACTTGCTTAACATGTAAACCAAGAAAGTAAGTTAGTTCTCCCATCATGCTCATTTCATACTTACTTTGCATCAATTTGGCAAACTTTTTGCAAAGTTTTTCATCTTTAGAGACAAATATAATATCATCTACATAAATCTGAACAAGTATACTAGAGCCATTAACATTTCTAAAGAATAAAGTTTTATCAACGGTACCTCTTGTGAAGTGATTTTCCAAAAGAAACTTTGATAAAGTGTCATACTAGGATCTAGGTGCTTGCTTTAGTTCATAAAGTGCTTTCAAAAGATAGTAGACATGATTTGGGAAATATGGGTCTTCAAAACTAGGAGGCTGACTGACATAGACTTCCTCCTCCAAATCTTCATTTAGAAAAGCACTCTTGATATCCATTTGATAGACCTTGAAATTGGCATGGGCTGCATATGCTAAGAAAGTTCTTATGGCTTCAAGTCTTGCAACAGGAGCAAAAGTTTCATCAAAATCTATTCCTTCTTGTTGACAATAGCCCTTAGCAACCAATCTAGCTTTGTTCCTGACCACTATGCCATTTTCATCCATCTTGTTTCTGAATACCCATCTGGTGTCAATTGGATTCTTTCCTTTAGGTTTGGGTACCAGCTTCCATCCTTTATTCCTTTCAAATTGGTTTAGCTCCTCCTGCATAGCTAAAATCCAATCAGGATCCAACAAAGCTTCTTCTACCTTCTTTGGTTCTTCCTTAGTTATGAAGCTGTTATATAGACATTCTTCTTGAGCTGCTCTCCTTGTTTGAACTCTAGAAGATACATCACCAATGATGAGCTCAAAGGGGTGATCTTTTGTCCATTTTCTTTGTTGAGGTAGATTAGCTCTAGATGAAGAGGCCTCATTCTTATCTTGATGTGTAACTGAGTTTTGATTATTAGAAACTCCCACTGAGTTTATGGATCTTTGATTTGAGAAAGGGGAACTTTCAGTAAGTGATCTATTATGACTTTCAGTTTTTTTTGATGACCCGATGGATGGTACATTTTGAGTTTCGACGGATGAAGTTGATTGTCTCCTGACGGATAAAGCAGATTGTCTCCCGATGGATGAAGCATTTTGCAACTCGACAGATGTTGAATTTTGTGCTTCATTAGTAGTAGATTTTTCTGCATTATCCTTTGCCATTATTTCCTGATCACTTTCATCATCACTGTCATCACTAACCATTTCCACATTATTAAATTTGAGGCTCTCATGGTAATCTCCATCTCGTTGTCCTTCAATCTTCTTATCATCAAACACAACATGTATTGATTCCATAACAATATTGGTTCTTAGATTGTACACTCTATATGCTTTACCAACAGCATATCCAACAAAAATTCCTTCATCTGCTTTAACATCAAACTTTCCATTTTGATCAGTCTGATTTCTCAAGATAAAACATTTACAGCCAAAGACATGAAGAAAATTTAGAGTTGGCTTCTTGTTCTTGAACAATTGGTAGGGCGTCATACACTTTGCTTGATTAACAAAAGAAATATTCTGAGTGTAGCATGCAGTATTTACAGCTTCAGCCCAGAAGTATGTTGGTAACTTTGATTCTTCAAGCATTGTTCTTGCAGCTTCAATAAGAGAACTGTTCTTTCTTTCCACTACTCCATTTTGTTGTGGAGTTCTTGCTACTGAAAACTCATACATAATCCCATTCTCTTCACAAAATGCTCTCATAACAGAATTCTTGAACTCAGTTCTATTGTCACTCCTGATTCTTCTAACTTTGAAATCAGGATGATTGTTGACTTGCCTTTTATGATTGATGATGATTTCACTAGCCTCATATTTAGACATTAGGAAATATGTCCAAGAGAACTTTGAGAAATCATCTACAATTACTAGGCAAAATCTTTTCCTTGATATGGACAACACATTGACTGGTCCAAACAAATCCATGTGTAGCAATTGCAGAGGTTCTTCAATTGTTGAATCAAGCTTTTTTATGAATGATATTTTAATCTGCTTTCCTTTCTGGAAGGCATCATACAATCCATCCTTAGAAAACTACTCTTGAGGAATACCTCTAACCAGTTCTTTCTTGACAAGCTCATTCATGGTCTTGAAGTTTAGACGGGACAGCTTCTTGTGGCACATCCAACTTTCAACTTGACTTGCTTTAGTGAGAAGGCAAGTGACAGATTCTGCATTTGATGAGTTGAAGTCAGCTAGATACACATTTCCTCTTCTCATACAGTGAGAACCACTTTGTCACAACACAGGCTTCTGAATTGAAGGTTACTGAATTGCCCTTATCACAAAGCTGGTTGATACTCAGAAATTTATGCTTGAGACCATCCACTAGGGCAACTTCCTCAATGATGACATTTTCTTTAGAAATCAAGCCATATCCCACAGTATAAACCTTGTTGTCATCTCCAAAAGTAATACTTTGGCCAGCTCTCTCCTTGAACTCTGTGAGCAGGGTAGAATCTTCAGTCATGTGTCTTGAACAACCACTATCCAAGTACCACAGATTCTTTCTGTTTCCATGCACACATCAAAACCAAATCAAGTTGATTTTGGTATGTTAGATATATTTGTCATGTCATGTCTAATCTGTTGTGTTTAGTTTCAGAACTTAATATCAGGACTTAATGGAAATTAGAACTTACTGAAGTCAGAACTTATATCAGAACTTAAGGCCGTCAGGATTTATATCAGGACTTAAGTGCGGGTACTTCAGATAAGGAAAGCATCTGATTTACAGAAAAGGATTGTGACTAAAACAATAGAAGATATGCATGAAGAGTTAGAAGACCAGAAGACTTGTAGAAGATAATATTTGATTGATATATTTTAGGAGACAAAATTATATTCAATATCAATTAGAAGATATCTTGTAACTGTGTACTATATAAACACATCTTAGGGTTTACACTATATGTGTTATCATTCACGAGAAAGATTATACATTGTAACCTAGCAGCTCTTAGTGATATTGTTCATCACTGAGAGAGAACAATTGTTCTATCGTAACAGAGTTTATTATATTGAATATAATTGATTACTGTTACATACTTGTGTTGATAAATTAATTTGATTGTATAAACACTATATTCAACCCCCTTCTATAGTGTTGTGTGACCTAACAATTGGTATTAGAGCCTCTCTGTTGATATACACAGTAAGATCCAGTTTACAATCATGTCTGAAGAAACACAAACCCCAACTAAGCCAAACAAAACTCAAGATACTCAAAACAATCAAACCCACAGTCGATATGAAACCATTAGGGTTCCCATACTGAGAGCATCTGAGTATCCTATATGGAAGGTAAAGATGGCTATGTTTCTGGAAGCCACAGATCCAGAATACCTTGATAGAATTAATGATGGACCATATAAGCCTACCAAGCATTCTGTTGCAGTTGTTGATCAACCATCAAAGATGATACCAAATAAGAAAGGTGATTACAAAGCTGAAGACATCTCATCTATTGCCAAGGATTCAAGGGTAAGGCATCTGCTACATAGTGCAATTGACAATGTCATGTCAAATAGGGTAATTGGATGCAAGACTGCAAAGGAGATATGGGATGATTTGGAGACAAGATGCCAGGGAACTGATGCAATCAAAAAGAACATGAAGACTATACTCACTCAAGAGTATGAGCACTTTGATTCAAAAGCTGATGAGTCATTAACTAATTTATATGACAGGTTTGCCAAACTCTTGAATGATCTGTCACTGGTGGACAAGGAATATGATCTTGAAGATCCAAATCTAAAATTCCTTTTAGCTCTTCCTGAAAATTGGGATTTGAAGTCTACTACCATAAGAGATAACTATGACCTTACTGAAACTACTCTTGATGAAATTTATGGTATGCTCAAGACTCATGAACTTGAGATGGATCAAAGGAGCAAAAGACATGGAAGAAAGTCAAAGATAGTTGCTCTTAAAGCTGAGGAGGAATCTCCTAAAGTGATTGTCGCAAAGAGGGGCAAATGAAAGGCTCTCATCATACAGTCTGATTCAGAATCATCATATTTTGATGATGATGATTCAGAATCTGAAAATTTATCTGAAGTGGATGTTGATGCAGAGATGATGCAACTGTATGCTCTTATGGTGAAGAGTATCACAAAGATAGCCTAAAAGAAATTCAGAAAGGGCAAGAAGTTTTCCAGGAAAGGTGGAAGTTCTGAAAAGAAAGGGTTCAGAAAGTCTGATGGCAAAGGAGGAAAGTCTGACAGAGGAGGCAACTCAAATGTCAAGTGCTACAATTGTAGTGAAAGAGGCCACATCTCTCCTGACTGCAAGAAAGGAAAAAGTGATAAAGGCCAGGCACTTATCACAAAGAAGAAAAATTGGGCAGACATTTCAGATTCTCAAGATGAGGTGAATTGTGCCTTGATGGAAAATGCTGATAGCAGTTCTGATGCTGCTGAATTAAAGGTACCTCAATCAACTCTTGCTTTTCATACTGATGATATTTCTGAGCTAAGATTATATCTGAAAACCATGTTCATTAGTTTTAGAGATTAGACTTTAACAAATAAAAGATTAACATCTGAAAGTCTTGCTCTTAGAAACAGAAATGATTATTTTGAAAAAGAGTTAGTTATACTTCATCAAACTCAGAAAGAAAGAGATGAGGCCTTGTATGTTAGAGATGAAGTGCTAAAATTGAATAAATCTCTTAAATCTGAACTTGAAAAGGAAAAGGAGATAATCAAAACTTGGACTAACTCTGGAAGAACAACTCAGAAAATGGAAATTGGAAAGAAGGACTAGTTTATCTAGATGATAAAGAAGAAAAGGAATCCGTGTCATCTAAACCAAACTTTACAAAGAAAGCTGAAAAGCTTAAAGTTAATCCTGTCAAGTTTGTGTCAAATTCTGATAAGTCAAAATCTGAATATGTAATAGACTCTAAAACAGAAGTCAAAGAAAAGTCAACTTCTGACAAATTAAAACAGGATAAACCAGCTGAAGTAAACATAGGTTTAATGACAAAGAAGCAGCTTAAGCATAAGCTGAAAGAGATTAGAAATGTGAACAAGGTAAAGGAAGCTAGGAAAAATAGGAATGGAAAGGAAGGTGTGAATAAAAGCAATAATTATATGCCTATTCATAATGCTCCTAGAAAGAAATGATATAACTGTGGAAACTCTAACCATCTTGCTTCTTTTTGCAGGAAAAATAAAGATATAAACTCTTTACCTCCTAGATCAGGAGTTAAGAGTTAGTATGTTAGGTTTAAACCACAAAATCCTTATTTTCATTGTGGTAGTTTATGGCATTCTATTTATACTTGTAAGGAATATCATAGTTTGTACTATGATTATTATCAAATAAAACCTTCTTTGAAGAAAGTTAGTGTAATTCCTTCTAGTGTAAATTCTGATGCAAAGTCTGATATAAAGTCTGACAAGAAACATGTTAGCATAAACTCTTAAACTAAATCCGCTGCAAATGCTAACAAACTTAAAAAGGCCAAAGGATCCAAGCAAGTCTGGGTCCTTAAAACTAACCAATAGTGGTCTTTGTGATTGCTGGGCAACATGAAGAACATCCTAGTTCTGGACAGTGGATGTTCAGGACATATGACTGGATATAAAGCCCTACTATCAGATTTTGTGGAGAAAGCTGGCCCATGAGTTTTTTATGGAGATGGAAACATGGGAAAGACTCTGGGATATGGCAATATCAATCTTGGGAATGTCATAATTGAATCAGTAGCTCTTGTCTCAAGACTTAAACACAATCTGCTAAGTGTGAGTCAAATCTGTGATAGAGGTTATCATGTGGATTTCTTTAAAGAACACTGTGAAGTTGTAAGTAATTCTACAGGCAAAGTGGTTCTGAAAGGTTACAAACATGGTAACATATATAAAACCAGACTTTCAACAAACTCTGATGGTTCTGCAATTTGCTTGTTAAGCAGAGCATCAATTGAAGAAAGCTGGAATTGGCATAAGAGACTCTCTCATTTAAATTTCAACAACATAAATGAGCTAGTAAAGAAAGATCTTGTGAGAGGACTGCCAAAATCAGTATTTGCTCCTGATGGCCTTTGTAATTCATGTCAAAAGGAAAAATAAAGAAATCATCATTCAAGAGCAAAACTAAATCCTCAATTCTTGAGCCTTATCACTTACTGCATGTTGATCTATTTGGTCCAGTCAATGTCATGTCCATTGCAAAGAAGAAATATGATATGGCTATAGTGGATAAGCTCACAAGATACACATGGGTGTATTTCCTGCACAAGAAGAATGAAACTGCATCTACTCTAACTTATAATGTCAGACAGCTGGATAAGTTGGTCAAAGATTCTGTTAAAATTATAAGAAGTGATAATGGCATTAAGTCAAGAATTCAATCATGGAAGAGTTCTGCAAAGAACATGGAATAAAGAAGGAATTTTCAGCACCTAAAACTCCACAGCAAAATGGAGTTGTAGAAAGAAAGAACAGGACTCTCATTGAAGCTGCACGAACTATGCTTGATGAAGCAAAGCTACCAATCTACTTTTAGGCTAAAGCTGTACAGACTGCTTGTTTTACACAGAATGCTACACTCATAAACAAGCATGGAAAAACACCATATGAGATGGTGAAGAAAAAGAAGCCAAATCTGAAATACTTTCATGTATTTGGATGCAAGTATTTTGTTCTTAAGACTCATCCTGAACAGCTGTCAAAATTTGATCTAAAAGCTAATGAAGGAATTTTTGTTGGATATCCACTTTCCACAAAAACTTTCAGAGTCTACAATTTAAGAACAAGGGTTGTCATGGAATCTATGAATGTCTCTTTTGATGATAAAAAGATTATTGGACTTGAAGATTTCAATGATCATGATCAACTGAGATTTGAAAATGAAGATTTAAATTCTGATTCTGTAAATTCTGATGACCTAAATCCTGATCCTATAAGTTCTGACGGGTTAAATTCAGATGTCATTGAAACTGTGGTAATTACTCCAAGGGAAAATGCACCTGTTTAGGGGGAGCAAGCTGATGAACCTACCACATCTCAAGACTCTCAAGAAGCATCAGAACCTGTCACTGGTTTTTTAAATTCTGATTCATCAAGTTCTGATGAACCAAATTCTGATAATTTTGGAAACTCTGATTCCTCAATTCCTGAAGAATCCAACTCAAATTCTGAAATTTCAGAGAGCATAACTTCAGGGGGAGCATCAGAAAATGCTGATGGAGACAACATGAATCATGGGGGAGGATCCGGTTCTAGAGATCAACTTCCATCTGCAAGGAAGTGGACCAAATCACACACACCTGACTTAATAATTGAGATCTTGAAGCAGGTGTCAGAACTTGAACAACAACATCAAATAAATGTCTCTATCATTCCTTTCTATCTCAGACTGAATCAAAAAAAGTGGAAGAAGCTCTTCAAGATGCTAATTGGGTGCAAGCAATGCAGGAAGAGTTAAATGAATTTGAAAGAAATAAAGTCTGGACCCTAGTGCCAACACCAAAGAACAGATCCATTGTTGGCACAAAATGGGTGTTCAGAAACAAAACTGACAGTGATGGCATAATTACAAGAAACAAAGTAAGGCTGGTTGCTAAAGGTTACTCTCAATAGGAGGGTATTGACTATGATGAAACATTTGCTCCAGTTGCTAGATTGGAAGCCATAAGAATCTTTTTGGCTTATTCTGCTCACAAGAAGTTTAAAGTATTTCAAATGGATGTGAAAAGTGCTTTTCTCAATGGAGAACTGGAAGAAGAGGTATATGTTGAACAACCTCCAGGATTTGTAGATCCAAAATTTCCTAATCATGTCTACAGACTTGATAAAGCACTTTATGGCCTCAAGCAAGCTCCAAGAGCATGGTATGAGACTTTAGCTCAATTCCTTCTGGAAAGTGGATTCAATAGAGGCACAATTGATAAAACTATGTTCTACCTCAACTATGGAAATGACTTACTTTTGGTACAGATATATGTTGATGATATCATCTTTGGTTCTACAAATGCCAAACTCTGTGAAAGGTTTACAAAGCTAATGCAGTCAAGATATCAAATGAGTATGATGGGAGAATTTAGCTATTTTTTGGGACTTCAAGTCAAGCAAAATGAAGAAGGTACTTTCATAAATCAATCCAAGTACACCAGAAATTTACTCAAGAAATTTGGAATGCAAGACCGTTCAACTGCATCCACTCTCATGGCCACTGCACCCAAGTTAGATAAAGATACTGGAGCATCAGTAGATATTACTAACTACAGAGGTATGATTGGCTCTTTAGTCTATTTAACTGCAAGTAGACCTGATATCATGTATGCTACCTATCTTTGTGCAAGATTTCAGGCTGATCCAAGAGAACCTCATCTAATAGCTGTGAAAAGAATTTTCAAGTACCTCAAGGGTATAGCTAATCTAGGATTGTGGTATCCTAGAGAATCATATTTTAAGCTAATTGGTTACTCAGATGCAGATTTTGCAGGATGCAAAATAGACAGGAAAAGCACTAGTGGAAGCTGCCAATTTCTTGGAGGCAGATTGGTTTCTTGGTTTAGCAAGAAACAGAAATCAATTTCCACATCAACTGCAGAAGCAGAATATATTGCTGCAGGAAGCTGTTTTGCACAGATTCTTTGGATGAAGAATCAGTACTGGACTATGGGTTAGAAAACTTTAAATACCCATTTACTGTAATAATCAAAGTGCTATTGCTATGACAGGTAATCCAGTTCAACACTCAATGATAAAGCACATCAGCATTAGGTACCATTTCATAAGGGAACATGTGATGGAAGGTACAGTGGAATTGTATTTTGTTCCAACAGATCAACAACTAGCAGATATCTTCATAAAACCACTATATGAAGCTACTTTTACAAGACTGGTAAATGAACTTGGATTGGTTTCAGGTTCTTTCTCAAAATCTGCTTAGTTTTTGTTCTCATGCATCAGACTTTATGATCAGTGTTTACAGATTGTCTTATCTCTATGTAATCTGTGCTTAAATTGTAAGATATTAAATACTGATTGTTATCTGATGTGATTCTATATACTCTGATAGTGTTTTGAATGTTCTGTGACTATTCACTCCAATGAGGATTATTTGTTAGATGCTGACTTAGTAGTCTTTAACAAATTGTGTATCCCGTGTTTGAATTAGTTGTTTATGTAGAAATCAATAACACAAGCAAACTCTGATTTTGATCTTAGTCAAATTTACTTTGTGTATCTTATTACTAAGTCACAAACTAGATTTTTGCTTCTTATCTGTCAAATTCTAATGTCAGTAAATCGTAAGGATGAACAACATGCTTGATAAGCCTCACTTATCTGAAGAAAACAAAAGAAAAGAAAATTGAAGTCAGGTACTCCTTTAAGATCAAGAGTAAATATGTGAAAGGGAAGACCCAAGTACATTGCTGGTATTAAGTTAAATGCATTAGAAAAACAATTTTTTTCTTGGTGACTTTTCACATTCTCTGATTACTGGAGAAATACTCTAATAATAGCATAAATTCTGATAGCAGTTGTGACTCATTTACACTGAGAAGCCACTGTAAAAAGAATGTCAAAAGATGCATAAAATGAGCACAAATAGTTGAGGTGGACTCTTGTATAAATTTATTCTATAGTAGACTTCAAAATTAAAGACAGATTTTAAGCACTTTGCTTAGTTATGCCTTATTTCTAAGATATACTGAAGTTTATCAGACTTTAATCATTTTCTGATCATTTGCAAATGCACACACTCTCACTCCATATGAATGATGAAAATTACTGTGGTAATTAAGTTGTTTTTGAAAAACAGTTAAGTATTATTTGCATAAATTATGAGGACAAGTTCTGATGAAAGTTCTGATGATTAAAATCTTAAGAAACCAGTCAGTATTTGTGTGAAAAATCATAGAAATAGACATTCACTTTGAGTACAGAAGCCATGTTCTAATGACCGTTAAATTCTGATAATAGTCAAGTTCTGATGCAAATCCTGATGGAAACTCTGATGCTTATGTGGCATTATTTAATTACTTGGCTTATTTTTAGTATTACTGTAACAGTTATATTTTGTCAGAAAATAATTAAGTGAGATAAAAACAGTGATAATCATTTAGTTTATGGGTTGCGTGTTTGTTTTGGTAACAGCATGTGAGCAATAATTACTACACGTTTATCGTGCCCACTCATTACATTTTGACTGTTTCCATGCTGCCAGGTGTAAAAAGACTGTTCTGCTTCACAAAATTGACCGTTGTCACATGGAGTGTATAAATAAGAGAGTTAAAAGATTTTACAATCTTTTACTTACTATTTTTACTTTCTAATCTCTCTTATTCTCTCTTTCACTCTCTAATATTCTCTGACGGACTTTCTTACAGGCATTTTAACAAACACCTTGTGAACACACATTTTCTCACTTATTTCTTTACATAAATGGCACCCAAAGATCTAATCTATGATGGAGCCAAGTTTGTTCCTAATAACTACATGGCTATTCTTTCTAAGGACGAGGCTCCTTCAGAACTTCATTTCGTCCAAGACTTTTTTGCTCGAAGTGAAATAGGCTATGCACTGACCCAACCCCAGGCTCTCTCAGGCAAGCAGATTCCGGAGTTTTGGCGGTCTGGTGTTTATGATGATGGTGGAAAATCTGGGTCCCCAAGTGTTATCTTTACAACAGGGGAGGATGAGCATGTGGTGACCTTGTCAACTGTTCGACAAGCACTACATTTGCCAGAAGATTGCACCTTCAATTCAACAGTTGAGGAGCCAGCTCTTCAATATATGATGGCAAATTTGGGCTATGAAAAGTCTTTGGCAAAGCTGGGACAATTGAAGAGACCCCACATCAGGAGGGAGTGGAGTTTTTTCTTTGACTGTATTATAAAAGCTTTTGACAAAAAGTGCTCAAACTTTGATGCTATACCCATAATGAGTCAGCAAATCGGGTATGCTCTTTTGAATCAAACACATTTTGATTATGCAAGGGCTGTCTTAGGGTTTATTGGTGATAGGATGAAAGAAGATAGCAATATAGTCTATTTTGCTAGATTTTGTCAACTTATTTATACTTTCTGTTATCCTGATACACCACACAAGTTTAGTGAGTTGATTGAACCCTTTAAGCTACACAAAAGGGCTTTCACTGACTTATTATCTACTGATAATAAGAAGAATGTAATAAGACCCCTCCAAATTCCTCATTCAGTCAAACAGTTCTTAGTAAATTCTAATCCTCTCACATACAGTACCATATATCCTGATGTAGCACCATCTCAACCTCCATCAGCACCTACAACTAATACTCAACTAGCTCAAACTTCTCAACCACAACCACAACCTACCATCAGAACTTATTTCCAGCCTGCACAATCTTCTCAAACTCAACCATCTGCTACAACATCTAGACCCAAACCTTCAAGGGCAAAATCTGTTCCTAAATCTCCACCAAGGAGAAGAAGGATGATACTAAGGGATGAGTCTGATGAAGAAGATGAGCAAGTCCAGGTTCATGCATCAGAACCTATGACAGTAGTAGCTGAAAAAGATATTTCTCAGAAGGAAACTGAAGCTGAGAATTATGGTATTTTAAAGAGGAAAATAACTTCAAGTTCTGATGCTGCTCAAGGAACTCCTCCACCATCCAGGAGATCTAAGAAAATGAAAGCAGGAAGACATATGGCGCAACCTCACTTTGAAGATGTTCAAGAAGCTGAGGAAGGGGATCAGGAATCTCTGATCTCATCTAGACCAATAGTGATTGAAGCCTTGCCACCTTTACCTCAAGCTAAAGACACTGTTCCAGATACATTGATCACACCTCTTGTCTCTCCAATGAAAGAAAATGTTCAAGTTGAAGATTCAGGATTAAGTCTTGAAATTGATATTCACAAGCTGCACATTCCATCTTTCCTATTTCTGGAAGCACCACAAGGACAGATGACAACTCCACCTGTTTCTCCACTAAATGCTGAAGTTCATCATACTCCAATTCTGGATGTGGAAACAGATGAAGTTGTACAAGAATCTCCAACAGCCACACACACACTTGTGTGTCAGAAGATGAAGAGTTTATTATAAGTTCTGGACAATCAGCTCCAGTTAACACACCAGCTCAAGTTCTTGGAAAGGAGGCACTGATTAAAAAGTTTATTAAACAAGATGCTCCTGTTCCATAGGAAGAAACTCATAGAGGAGCTGAATGGACCAAAAAGTGGAATGAATCTGATTTCATTCCAAGCTCAAAAGTTCTGTCAAAACATATTGCTAAAGCTGATGAGTTGATGACAAATTCTGACTTTAAAGCTCAACTTAAAGTCACACCCCTCAGTACTAAAAGCCTTCAAGGTCAATAATCCATTACTCATGCCAAGGTTGATAAGCTACAGGAAAATGCTGATAAGCTGGACCTGATGATCAAGCTGGACAAGAACAGGTTTATTAGACCTATTCATGAGAAGGTAGAGGCTATTGAGAAGGTTCAAGAAAAGTAACAGGCCCAACTGACTGAGGTCCTGCAGAATCAAGCCTCTCAACAGGCTCAACTGAATGAAATCCAATCTTCAGTAGAACTTCTTCTATCATTACTCCTACCAGATGATGCCAAAAAGGGGGAGAAGGTAGTGAAGTCCAAATGCTCTACTAGTCAAGTACTGAAGAAGAAGGATGATAAGGAAGATGACCAGGGAAACCCTAGCAAGGGTCAAGGTCAAGGGAAAACAACAAAGTTTCTTCAAGGAAACTAATTTCTGACTCTAGCAAATCTTCTACACAGAAGAAGATAAGTTCTGAAGCTGTAAATGCTCAAGCTCTGAAGACAAGTTCTAATAATCAAAGTATGATATGAAGTTCTGATATTCTCATTCAAGAAGGAAGTAAAGACTCTCAGAAGTTTTTGCAAACTCTGAAGCTCAAGGGAAGGGAGACTACAGTCTATTATAAAGATCCCAAGATTCAGACACTTGATGAAGAAATTGCTAGAAGACTATTTCTCAAGCATAATCCTGGAATGGATTTAGAGACTTTAAAGGAGGAGGAAGCTAGATTTGCAACTGAGAAGACAAATCGTAAGTCTAAAGCTTCTGATGCAAAGAAACCTCCAAGGCCTAAGGCAAAAGGCATTGTGATCAAGGAAAGGTCAAATTCTGAGGCTTCAAAGCCCAAGACAAGATCACAAGTTAATCCCAAGGATAAAGGGAAAGGAAAGATTGATGAACTAATAAAGCCACAGGAGATCAAGATTCCTCAAATCCTGATGAAACCAGTGTGCAAAATGTTTCAAGTTTTTGATGATACAGCTGCTGAAGATGAAACTGTTGAAACTCTGAAAAGAAGGAAGATAATTGAAGAATCTAAAACAACCTCTGACATAGCTCAAGTTGTTCAGAGTGATGAACAACAAGCTATAGAAGAAACATCAAATTCTGATCAAGTCATCAAGACATCAACCTCTGACAGTGCTCAAGTTAATTTGAACAAATTGACAGTTACTGATAAGAGAAAACTCCTATGGAAGAATGTTAATCCATCAGATCCTACGAAAAGTCAATTGTTATCTGATTTCATAAGTGTTGGATTAAAAGCCAGAGAAGCAAGAGACAGAGCTGAATTAGGTTCTGAAGAAGCCAAAATCAAGATAGGAGTTGAAGTACTTACAATAGATCCATTTTTATTGACTGACAAACCTTTTGAAGAAGTTACACAGAAACATCTTGATAAGGTTATATATGTTCAAGTGGTACTGGATGCTCATGATAAAAGTAATGTCAAAGAAAAGCTGATTCTGATTCTTGAAGATGGAAGAACATACAGAATGTCAGAATCAGATGTGCTGAACAAATCTTTGAAAGAACTTCAATTCTTTCATTATCTTTTGAAGATAAAGTTTGAGATTACTAGGAGTTGGTCAAATTTCATAATGAAGACCATAAGGGATAAAGCAAGAATTTCTGGATCAAGGGTTACATAATTCATTCCAAATATAGTTGAAGATGATGGAAGTGAAATTCCAATAAAGAAGGATTCTGCTAAACTTGAAGTTATTTTGAAAGAGAAATGTATGTGCTATAATGAAGACTCATCTCACCCAAGGGTAATCAGACTTGGTGATGGTTTAAAAAGAAATCATATCTCAGCACTTAGAACTGCAATCTACCAGATTGGAAGTAAGGGTGAAGAATTGAAGCAAGTCAAAGCTACACTAGGTCAAGTGCCGAGGAATGCAGAAGAGAAGCTGATATCAAACTTTGTCAAGAATCACTTTGGATTCAAATTGACTCAGTAAAATTGGTAAAAGCTACAAGGACTGTAAGTTGTAGTTAGTTGTTTAAATAAACTCTCATTGCATTTGTACTTAAATGTTTTTTACATCATCAAATCTATTAACTTGTATATTTTTCATAATTTACAAGTTGCGGGAGATTGTTAGATATATTTGTGATGTCATGTCTAATCTGTTGTGTTTAATTTCAGAACTTAATATCAGGACTTACTGGAAATCAGAACAACTGAAGTCAGAACTTATATCAGAACTTAAGGCCATCAGGATTTATATCAGGACTTAAGTGCGGGTACTTCAGATAAGGAAAGCAGCTGATTTTCACAAAAGGATCGTGACTAAAATAATAGAAGATATGAATGAAGAGTTAGAAGACTATAAGACTTGTAGAAGATAATATCTGATTGATATATTTTAGGAGACAGAATTATATTCAATATCAATTAGAAGATATCTTGTAACTGTGTACTATATAAACACAGCTTAGGGTTTACACTATATGTGTTATCATTCACGAGAAAGATTATACATTGTAACCTAGCAGCTCTTAGTGATATTGTTCATCACTGTGAGAGAACAACTGTTCTGTTGTAACAAAGTTTATTATATTGAATATACTTGATTACTGTTACATACTTGTGTTGATAAATCGATTTGATTGTATAAACACTATATTCAACCCCCTTCTATAGTGTTGTGTGACCTAACATGGTACCCAAGTTTCCTTGGGTCCTGCCTTGTTAGCTTTCCTCTTATGTTTCTTAGGTTTGATCTCATTTGATTTTGGGATATTAGATTCATCCTTAGTCATCTGAGTTGGACCTTTGAAACCAGTCATTAAAACAGAATTATCATGCACATTTTGATTAACAGGATAAGGCATGCTATTTGAAAACATGTTATTCCAGTAAGGCATGCTAAATGGCATTTGAGGCATACTAAATGCAGCATAATAAGGATTAGGAGCAAATGGCATATTAGCAAATTGTGCATTCATATTTTGTGCAAACATAGCATTCATAGGCATAGAAGGTATGGCATTCATGTTGGAAAAAGGAGATGGTACAGATATAGGAGTAGGCATGGTAAGTTTGCAATTAACAGACAAATGATTAACACTACCACACTTAACACAGATTTTTCTGGGAGTATACTTATCAGGTGTGTAGTTGTTATGTTTGTTAATCCCTACTTTCCCATTTCTAATGTTTTTCTTTTTAGTTTCTGTTTTAACCTCAATCTTTTATAATCCGTCATTCAATTGCTTGATAGACAGATGACCAACATTCACTTTCTTGTCCTTCTTCACTTGACTTGATTCTCCTGTAACAAAGTTTTTGGAAACTGATCCATACTTTTCATTTAACTTGGCAAATTTGGCTTTACTCACAGGTTTGCTCACAGCCGACGGATGACGATTTATGTCACTCGACAGATAATCCTTTTGATTATCCGACGGATGAGTCTCATCATCCGTCGAGTCCACATCTGTTAGCATTCCTTCAACCAAATTGGATTCCTGCTTCTGTTTACTCTTTTTCCAGGCTGCATCACAAAAGGACTCAATACCTTGAACTTTAGTGATTTGAGCATGAACATCTCTGGATGATTTCCATGCCTTAATCACTTCCTGTTCTCGTTCAAGTTGCTTCTTCAAAATCTCTTCTTTCTTCAAGGACTCAGTTAATTCATCCTTAGCAATCTTACATTCTATTCTCAATTTTTCAAATTCAATAAACTGAGACTCTAGCACATTATTCCTCTCACTTAAAAATATATTGTTTTCTTTGATTTTAGCATTTTCCTTAGTGAGGGACTTAAGTGTAACACACAAATGATATAATTCTGTAGACATGTCATTAATTGCATCATTACACTTAGCTTTAGATAAATGTTCTAGGTTAGTGGCGATTACCTGATTACTTGAAGAGCTTGTTTCTGTTTTATCAGACTTGGCCATTAGGGCTAGATTGACATAGCTGACATCTTCATCCTCATCCAAACCATCTACTGCCAAGTCATTTTATTGTGTAATAAAAGCCCTTTCCTTTTGTTTGAGCAACACAAAATACTTCTGTTTATAATCCACAGGCTCAAACTTCTTCTTGCTGGAATCTGACTTTCTATACTCACTGACAAAATGCTCTGCCAAGCCACATTTGAAACATTTGAATTTTGATTTATCCACCATGTTTCTATTTGGCTTAGCTACTTCAAAGTTCTTTTTGAACTTGAGGTTTGCAAATCTTCTGGAAAGGAATGCAAGATGTTCATCAACATCATCCATATCATCTTGGCTCAAAGAAACTTCATTTTCAGCTACCAGCCCCTTGCCCTTATTTTCACAGACCTTTGACGTAGACTCAACAGCTTCTACCTTCACCTGTTTCTCCTTTTCCAACTCAGCAACCAGTGCTACGGACCCTCCTTTCTTCCTTCCTTTCTACATCCTCTCATCTTGCTCTATTTCAAGCTCATTAATTTTCAGGATACCATACTGTCTCTCCAAAGTAAACTCCTTGTAATCTTGAGAGTTTCTCAAGGAGACTGTCATTGGTTTCCATTCCTTTGGAAGAGATCTAAGGAACTTGAGATTGGAGTCTTTTGTCTGATAGACTCTTCCATGCAACTTCAGAGCATTCAGTAGTTTTTGAAACCTAATAAAAATGTCAGTGAGAGACTCACTATCTTCACAATAAAAATGCTCATATTGCTGAATTAGCAGTTGCATCTTATTCTCCCTTACTTGCTCAGTACCATCACAGATAATCTGAATTGTGTCCCAAACCTCCTTGGCTGTTTTACAGTTAATGATGTTATCAAACATATCACCATCTACTCCATTGAATAATATATTCATGGCCTTCTTGTCTTTCCTGACTTGCTCAATATCAGGATCTGACCATTCATGTCTAGGCTTGGGAACATATGGTTCATTCCCTGTTGCAGCTCTTATTGGTACATGAGGACCTCTTTCTATGCAATCCACATAGGCCTCATCTTGAGAAAGAAGATGTAGGTGCATCTTCACTTTCTAGTGATGATAATTGTCTTTGTCCAGAAATGGAATCTTCACTCCAACATCCTTCTTGTTCATCTTGCTATTTGTTGTGATCTTTAAACTCTTTTTACTTCAAGAGCTTGCTCTGATACCAATTGTTATTCCCTAACAATACAACAAGAATTACAGAAGGGAGGGTTGAATGTAATTCTGGCTACTTTTTGAGATTTATGAAAAATGGTTCTAACTCAATTTATATCTAACTGTTTGATTTGCAAAGTGCGGAATACAGAGTTACGTAAATCAAACATATAGTAATTAAAACTCAGGTCTTTAAAACTTTCTGATGGATTTGAATGTATCCACCATATATATATATATATATATCAAGAGAACCCTATGAAGCTTGAATAGCTCACAGCTGCTTTACAAGTGAATAAACAAACTACAGAAAAAGTCTACAGAATACAGCTTACAAATGTTTCTCTGCTAAAAATATGTTTTCTTGGTTTGTTAGTCAGTTTGTTCTACTAGCTACACTTGGTTTATATATCACCAAGTTTACATGTTAATAAGACAAGATAATAAAACAAAACCTATCAAGTCTAATTTCATGCTGCTTAACTACTCTATTCCAGCATCTTTGAAAATCTTCATAACTTGCATAGAAATGGTAATGCTTCTTTGTTCTTATTTTCCTGCTAAACAGGCTGCCACATTCCTTTTACAAACACCCAACGCATGTGACTGTGTTGTCACGGTCAACAGATATTTGAATTAATCTTCCGTCGGGAACATGCTTGTTATTCATCGGGTAGCCTTGTTGATCATCCGTCGGGTAGCTTTGTTGATCATCCGTCGGGTAGCCATTTTATCACTTGACTCCATTTCATTTGTGCAGAATTACAAGACATCTTATATTTACATTTGATCAACATATTCTTCCCACTACTAGTAGTCTATATGATTCATAAGCTACTATAGAATCTATACAAAGTTGTTTGCAGAAATGTGCTACATGACTTATTGTTACATAAGCTACTCACCCGGTGGATATCAATTAGTCATCCGTTGGGACTATATTGAATCATCCATCAGGACTATAATTGATCATTCTTCGGGTGCTACAAAATACACTAAGTTAATTCTACTAAGGTGTTTTGTTTGGATTATCATCAAGTACACAACATAATCCTAACAAACTGTATAGACCCACAACATATAGGGTACCCAGACACTATGGCCTAATAAATAAAGGTCCAGTTTATACCTGACCCATATAGTAACCATCCAGTCCATGGATTAGTATCCGGAACAATCGGTTTGCTTTGATGTATCTCGACATCAGAGTATTTCAAGATATATAAAGTGGGTACTCTACTGGAATATGAAAAGAAAATTCATTGGATACGAGAAATTAGAAATCAAAGTGAAATATCAACAAAAGAATCAGTAATTATGTGTCAGTGTATATGAAGAAGAATTATCAATGCTTACTAAATTGAGAATTGGAAAAAGAAGAAAACAGTTCACTATTCTAAACTTAGAATAGGGGAAAACTTGCCTGGTATACGATCTACTTCGGGGAGTTCACAATTCCCTAACTCTGGCTTGATCCGCCTTGCCGGGTTTGTATCTATCAAAGAAAGATATTCATTTAGTTGACTCTCATCGTAATCGTATCTCGGACTAAGGCCACGTAGCCTTTTTGTCTACCCGTACGATCCTACCTGACTCGTATAGCAATTATCTAGCAATTAGGACCCAAGTAATCACATAAATCACATAGCATATAAGTCACATAGTCAATTTAGACTCAATAATATTCTTATAATCGAAATCGGGTCTATACTCGCATTAATAAACAATATCTGACTCGTTTCCTAATTTTCCGGGATTTATTAGACTCGTATTAATAGATAATAAGGTCTGTAACTAAATAAATATCGAAAGCCAACTCATTCTCAAAAGGAATTAAGATTTAAAACTGTTAGATATATTTGAGATGTCATGTCTAATATGATTCATGTTTAGTTTTCAGATCTTAACAAACAGGACATATCAGGACTTACTGGAATCAGGACTTACTGGAAGTCAGAACTTAATATCAGAACTTAAGGTCATTTCAGAACTTAAGTGCGGGAAGACTTTTATATAAGGAAGGAAGCTGATTCTTTTAGAAGATATCTGATTGATATATTTTAGGAGACAAAATTATATTCCATATCAATTAGAAGTTATCTTGTGACTGTGTACTATATAAACACAGGCTTAGGGTTTACACTATATGTGTTATCATTATCGAGAAGTTTATACTTTGTAACCTAGCAGCTCTTAGTGATATTTGTTCATCACTGAGAGAGAACAACAGTTCTTATTGTAACAGAGTTTATTCAATATACTTAATCTTTGTTACATACTGGTGTTAAATCAATTTGATTGTATAAACACTGTATTCAACCCCCTTCTACAGTGTTGTGTGACCTAAAAATTGGTATCAGAGCTTATCTGTTAACACACATACAGTAAAGATCCAAACAATCATGTCTGAAGAAGCACAAACTCCAACCAAGCCCACCAAAACTGAAGAAACTCAAAAGACTCAAACCCATAGTCGATATGAGACTATTAGGGTTCCCATACTAAGACCTTTGAGTATCCCATAAAGAAAGAAAAAGATGATGCTTTGGAGACAAGATGTCAGGGAACTGATGCAATCAAAAAGAACAGTAGGACTATACACACTCAAGAGTATGAGCACTTTGACTCAAAATCTGATGAGTCTTTAACTGACTTATATGACAGGTTTGCCAAACTCTTGAATGATCTATCACTGGTGGACAATGAATATGATCTTGAAGATTCAAATCTAATATTCCTTTAAGCTCTTCCTGAAAATTGGGATTTGAAGTCTACTACCATAAGAGACAACTATGACCTTATTGAAACTACTCTTGATGAAATTTATGGTATGCTCAAGACTTATAAACTTGAGATTGATCAAAGGAGCAAGAGGCATGGAAGAAAGTCAAGAACAGTTGCTCTTAAGGCTGAGGAGGAATCTCCTAAATTGGATGCCTCAAAAAGGGGCAAAGGAAAGGCTCTCATCATAAAGTCTGATTCAGAGTCATCATATTATGATGATGTTGATTCAGAAACTGAAAGTTTACCTAAAATAGATGCTGATGAAGAGATGATGAAATTGTGTGCTCTTATGGTAAAGGGTATCACAAAGATAGCCTACAGGAAATTCAGAAAAGGCAAGAAGTTTTCCAAGAAAAGTGGAATTTCTGATAAGAAGGGGTTCAGAAAGTCTAAAGCAAGTGAGGAAAGTCTGACAGAGGAGACAACTCAAATGTCAAATGCTACAATTATGGTGAAAGAGGCCACATATCTCCTGACTGCAAGAAAGGAAAAAGTGATAAAGGAAAGGCACTTGTCACAAAGAAGAAAAGTTGGACAGACACTTCAGATTCTGAACATGAGGTGAACTATGCACTGATGGCAAATGCTGACAGCAGCCCTGAAACTGCTAAATTGAAGGTACCTCAAACAACTTATGCCTTTCATACTGATGATATTACTGAGTTGAGATTATATTTTAAAACCATGTTCATTAGTTATAGAGATCAGACTTTAACATGTGAAAGATTAACATCTGAAAATCTTGCTTATAAAAAGAAATATGATTATTTAGAAAATGAGTTAGTTTTTCTTCATCAAACTAAGAAAGAAAAAGATGATGCTTTATATGTTAGAGATGGAGTGTTAAAATTGAATAAATCTTTAAAAGCTGACTTAGAAAAGGAAAGAGAGATTATCAGAACATGGACTAACTCTGGCAGAACAACTCAGAATTTATTAAGTAGTGGAAACTGGAAAGAGGGCTTAGGTTATGGAGATGATAAAAGTGAAAAAGGAACTGAATAAATTAAGCCAATTGTTGTTAAATAGACTACTAAGCCAAAGGTAAATCCTGTTAAGTTTGTAGCAAAAACTGTAGAGTCTGATTCTGAAAAGATGAAAGAGTCTGTTACAGAAGTCAAAGATAAGTCAACTTCTGACAAATTGAAACAGGATAAACCAGCTGAAGTTAACATAGGCTTAATGACAAATAAGCAACTTAACCATAAGCTGAAAGAGATTAGGAATGTCAACAAGGTAAAGGAGGCTAGGAAAAATAGGAATGGAAAGGAAGGTGTGAACAAAATTAATAATTATATGCTTGTTCCTAATGCTCCTAGAAAGAAATGTTATAACTGTGGAAACTCTAACCATCTTGCTTCTTTTTGCAGGAAGAATAAAGATATAAGCTCTTTACCTCCTAGATCAGGAGTTAAGAGTCAGTCTGTTAGGTTTAAACCATAAAATCCTTGTTTTCATTGTGGTATTTTATGGCATTCCTTTTATACTTGTAAGGAATATCATAGTTTGTACTATGATTATTATCAAATAAAGCCTTCTTTAAAGAAAGTTAGTATTATTCCTTCTAGTGTAAAGTCTGATACAAAGTCTGATATAGGTTCTGATAAACAGAATGTTAGCATAAACTCTGAAATTAAATCCGCTGCAAATGCTAACAAACTTAAAAAGGCCAAAGGATCCAAGCAAGTCTGGGTCCTTAAAACTAACCATTAGTGGTCTTTGTGATTGTAGGGCAACAGGAAAAACATCCTAGTGCTGGACAGTGGATGTTCAGGACATATGACTGGAAATAAAGCCCTGCTATCAGACTTTGTGGAGAAAGCTGGCCCAGGAGTTTCTTATGGAGATGGAAACATGGGAAAAACTCTGGGATATGGCAATATCAATCTTGGAAATATCATCATTGAAACAGTAGCTCTTGTCTCAGGACTTAAACACAATCTGCTAAGTGTGAGTCAAATCTGTGATAGAGGTTATCATGTGGATTTCTTTGAAGAACACTGTGAAGTTATAAGTATTTCTACAGGAAAAGTGGTTCTGAAAGGTTACAGGCATGGTAACATCTATGAAGCCAAAATTTTTAACAAGTTCTGATGGTTATGCAATCTGTCTGTTAAGTAGAGCATCAATTGAAGAAAGCTGGAATTGGCACAAAAAACTCTCTCATTTGAATTTCAACAACATAAATGAGCTAGTAAAGAAAGATCTTGTGAGATGACAGCCAAAATCAGTATTTGCTCCTGATGGCTTTTGTGATTCATGTCAAAAGGCAAAACAAAGGAAATATTCATTCAAGAGCAAAATTGAATCATCAATTCTTGAGCCATATCACCTACTGCATGTTCATTTATTTGGTCTAGTCAATGTCATGTTTATTATTGCAAAGAAGAAATATGCTATGGTTATAGTGGATGAGTTTACAAGATACACTTGGGTGTATTTTTTTGCACAAGAAAAATGAAAATGCATCTACTCTAACTGATCATGTCAGACACCTGGATAAGTTGGTCAAAGATTCTGTTAAAATTATAAGAAGTGATAATGGCACTGAGTTCAAGAATTCAATCATGAAAGAGTTCTGCAAAGAGCTTGGAATCAAACAGGAATTTTCTGCACCTGGAACTCCACAGCAAAATAGAGTTGTAAAAAGAAAGAACAGGACTCTCATTGAAGTTGCACGAACTATGCTTGTTGAAGCAAAGCTACCAACCTACTTTTCGGCTGAAGCTGTGCAGACTGCTTGTTTTACACAAAATGCTACATTAATAAACAAGCATGGAAAAACACCATATGAGATGGTGAAGAAAAAGAATCCAAATCTGAAATACTTTCATGTATTTGGTTGTAAGTGTTTTGTTCTTAAGACTCATCCTGAACAGCTGTCAAAATTTGATCTAAAATCTGATGAAGGAATTTTTGTTGGATATCCACTTTCCACAAAAGCCTTCAGAGTCTACAATTTAAGAACAAGGGTTGTCATGGAATCTATCAATGTATCTTTTGATGATAAGAAGATTACTGGACTTGAAGATTTCAATGATCATGATCAGCTGAGATTTGAAAATGAAGATTTAAACTCTGATACTGTAAATTCTGATGACTTAAACTCTGATACTGTAAGTTCTGATGGGTTAAGTTTTGATGTCATTGAAACTGTGGTAACAACTCCAAAGGAAAATGCACCTGTCCAGGGGGAGCAAGCTGAAGATCCTACCACAACTCAAGACTCTCAAGAAGCATCAGAACCTGTCACTGGCTCTTTAAGTTCTGATTCATCAAATTCTGATGAGCCAAATTCTAATAATTCTGGAAACTCTGATACTTCAAGTCCTGAAGGATCCAACTCAAATTCTGAAGTTTCAGAGAGCATAACTACAGGGGGAGCATCAGAAAATGCTGATGGAGACAGCATGGATCATCGGGGATGATCCAGTTCTAGAGAACAACTTCCATCTGCAAGGAAATGGACAAAATCACATACACCTGACTTGATAACTGGAGATCCTGAAGCAGGTGTCAGAACTAGAACAGCAACATCAAATGAATGTCTCTATCATTTTTTCTATCTCAGACTGAACCAATGAAAGTGGAAGAAGTTCTTCAAGATGCTGATTGGGTACAAGCAATGCAGGAAGAGTTAAATGAATTTGAAATAAATTAAATCTGGACCCTAATGCCAAGACCAAAGAACAGATCAGTTGTTGGCACAAAATGGTTGTTCAGAAACAAAACTGGCAGTGATGGCATAATTACAAGGAACAAAGCAAGGCTGGTTGCCAAGGGTTACTCTCAACAGGAGGGTATTGATTATGATGAAACATTTGCACCAGTTGCTAGATTGGAAGCCATAAGAATCTTTTTGGCTTATGCTGCTCACAAAAAGTTTAAAGTCTTTCAAATGGATGTGAAATGTGCTTTTCTCAATGGAGAATTGAAAGAAGAGGTATATATTGAACAACCTCCAGGATTTGAAGAGTCAAAATTTCCAAATCATGTCTACAGATTAGACATAGCACTTGATGGCCTTAAGCATGCCCCAAGAGCATGGTATGAGACTTTAGCTCAATTGCTTCTGGAAAGTGGATTTCACAGAGGTACAATTGATAACACCCCGTTCTACCTCAACCATGGAAATGACTTTTTTTGGTACAGATATATGTTGATGATATCATATTTGGTTCTACAAATGCCAAACTCTGTGAAAGGTTTACAAAGCTAATGCACTCAAGATATCAAATGAGTATGATGGGAGAACTTAGCTATTTTCTGGGACTTCTAGTCAAGAAAAATGAAGAAGGTACTTTTATCAATCAATCCAAGTACACCAGAAGTTTACTGAAGAAATTTGGAATGCAAGATTGTTCAACTGCATCCACTCCCATGGCCACTGTAACCAAGTTAGATATAGATACTGGTTCATCAGTAGATATTACTAACTACAGGGGTATGATTAGCTCTTTACTCTATTTAACTAGCAAGTAGACCTGATATCATGTATGCTACCTATCTCTGTGCAAGATTTCAGGCTGATCCTAGAGAACCTCATCTAATAGTTGTGAAAAGATTTTTCAAGTACCTCAAGGTACATCTGATCTAGGATTGTGGTATCCTAGAGAATCAGATTTTAAGCTAATAGATTGTCTTATCCTCATGTAATCTGTGTTTAAATTGAAATACATTAAATTCTGATTGTTATCTGATGAGGATCTATATACTCTGATAGTGATTTGAATGTTCTGTGACTATTCAATCTAATAAGGATTACTGTGCTAGATGCTGACCTAGTAGTCTTTAAAATACTGGAAATCCCATGTTTGAATTAGTTGTTTATGTGGAAATTCATTAACACAAGCAAGATCTGATTTTGAGCTTAGTCAAATTTACTTTGTTTATCTTATTACTAAGTCACAAACTAGATTCTTGCTTCTTATCTGTCAAATTCTGATGTCAGTAAATCTTAAGGATGAACTAAATGCTGATAAGCCTCACTTATCAAAAGAAAAAGAAAAGAAAATTAAAATCAAGTACTTCTTTGAGATCTAGAGTAAATATGTTGAAGGGAAGACCCAACTGCATTGCTGGTATTAAGTTATATGCATTAGAAAAGCAAATAAATTTTTCTCGGTGACTTTTCACATTCTCTGATTACTGGAGAAATACTATGATAATAGCATAAATTCTGATAAGCAGTTGTGACTCACTTACACTGAGAAGCCACTGTAAAAAAGAATTTCAAAAGATGCATAAAATGAGCACAAACAGTTGAGGTGGACTTTTGCACAAACTTATCCTATAATAGACTTCATTATTAGAGACATATTTTAAGCACTTTTCTTAATTATGCCTTATTTCTAAGATGTACTGAAGTTTATCAGACTTTACTCTTTATCTGATATTTTGCTAAATTCACACACTCTCACTCCATATGAATGATGAAAATTACCGTGGTGATCAAGTTGTTTCAGATTAACAGTTAAGTGTCATATGCATACATTCTGAGGACAAGTTCTGATGGAAGTTCTGATGATTAAACTCTGAAGAAACAAGTCAGTATTTGTATGAAGAATCACAGGTACAAACATTTAATTTTTGAGTTGATAAGCCATGTTTTGATGACTGTTAAAATCTGATAATAGTCAAGTTCTTATATTAAATCCTAATGGAAACTCTGATGCTTACGTGGCATTTTTTTTACTTGACTTATTTGTGGTAAATACTGTAACAGTCATATTTAATCAGAATATAATTAGGTGAGATAAAAATAGTCATAATCATTTGGGTTAGTGGTAAACGTGTTTGTCTTGATAAACTGAATGTGCACGTTAATTATTGCTTATTTCTCGTGCCCACTAACTCTGCTTTAACTACTTACTGGCTGACAGGTGTACAAATGTCTGTTTTACTTCTAAAAAGGACTATTGAGTGGAGAGAGTATATATATGGGAGTTAAAATATTTTCTAATCTTTTACCTACATTTCTATTCTTAATATCTCTTATTCTCTTTCTCTCTAATATTCTCTGAAGCTTTTTCATACAGGACTTTTATCAAACACCTTGTGCACAATATATTTTCTCACTTATTTCTTACAGAAATGGCACCAAAAGATATTATTTTCAATGGAGCTAAGTTTGTCCCCAATAATTACTTGGTTATTCTTAGCAAGAGTGAAGCCCCATCAGATCTTCATTTCGTTCAGGACTTTCTCGCTAACTCTGAGATAGGTTATGCACTGACCCAACCAGACACATTATTAGGAACTCAAGTGCTGGAGTTCTGGAGGTTAGGCATGTATGATGATGGTGGTGCCCATGGGTCCCCAAGTATTGTCTTTACTACAAGGGAGGATGCCCATGTGGTAACTTTAGCCATAATTCGACAAGCACTCCATCTGCCAGAAAATTGCACATATTCAACAGTTGAAGAGCCAGTTCTTCAACAACTAATGGCCAATCTGGGCTATGAGAAAACTCTGGCGAAGCTGGGATAATTGAAGAGACCTCACATAAGGAGGGAATGGAGTTTCTTCTTCGACTGCATCACCAGGACTTTTGCAAATAAGTGTTCAAATTTTGATGCAATCCCAATTCTCAGTCAACAAATCGGGTATTTTCTAATAAATCAAACTCATTTTGATTATGCAAATGTTGTTTTAGGCTTTATTGGGGATAGGATGATAGAAGATAGAAACACTGTATATTTTGCTAGATTCTGTCAACTTATTTATAGTTCTTGTTGTTCTGATGCACCCCAATTAGCTAGTGAGTTAATTGAACCATTTAAGCTAGCTAAGAGAGCATTTAATGACTTATTATCTGCTGATAATAAGAAAACTGTTTTGAGACCCCTCCAAATTCCACATTATGTCAAGCAGTTTTTGGTGAACTCTGAGCCATCCACATATAGTGCTCTATATCCTGATGTCCAACCATCCCAACCTCCATCAGAACCTCCAACCACTACACAACCAACCACTTCTCAACCACAACCACAACCTACCATCAGGACATATTTTAAACCAACACATTCATCACAACCTCAAACATCAGCACATACCAACAGACCTTCACCTTCGAGGCCAAAAAGGACAAAGTCTGTTCCTCAGCCTCCACAAAAGAGAAGGAAAATGATTCTCAGGGATGAATCTGATAGTGAAGAGGAAGCACAGGTTCATGCATCAGAACCTGTGACAGTTGAAGCTGAGAATATCACTTCTCAGAAAGAAACTACAGCTCAAGATTCTGATTCCTTGAAACAGAACTGTAAGTTCTGATCCTGCTAAAGTAACTCCTTCATTGGAAAAGAGATTGAAGAAAATGAGGGTAAAGAGGTATAATGCTAAGCCTCCATCAGAAGATACTGAAGAAGCTGGGGAAGGAGATCAGGAATCTCTGATCTCAAAAGAGCCAATTAACATTGAATCTCTGCCACCTCCAGCTAAAGACAAAGACACTGTACTGGATACAGTGGTTACACCTCCAGTCTCACCTCTTCATTGAGATATTACAGTTGAAGATTCAGGCGTAAGTCCTGAAATTGACATCAACAGGCTGCACACTCCTACTATTCTGTATTTGGAAGCTCCAACAACAGCTCAGACATCTCCAACTCATTCTCCAATCTTAAATGTTGATGCTGAGATACCATCTGCACCAATTCTGGATCAAGTGTAATATCTGGGATATATCGTATAATTATTTTTGCTAACAAATAAATATTATGCATGTTCAATATTTATTCTGTGAATTAACTGTTAAGTGGTATATGTATTTGGATGTTTAAAATAATATCAATTGAGTATTTTAATTTTTATATGTCCAAAATAAAATATAGATAATTGTCATATCTTCCTATTTATTTTTATGTTGATTTATGATTTTATAGGAAATATATGGATTTTATAAAATCTTTTTTTGAGTATCTATAAACTATTTTATATAATCGGGAACCAACCGACGTCACCCGTTTTTACGTTTTTATAACCCGAAACTTTTCCGATAACTCCTTCCTTACCTAATTGCAATATTCCAAGCATTTTCCATGTTTCAACTTTTTCGATCCGACGTACGGTTTGTCCTGTGCGGGTCCCGACGCAATATTTTCGATACATTATTCATTTCGGTAAATCAATAAAACTCGTATTTTTGATAAATGGGATCTTTTCATAAAACTATTACAATTATCACCTCGTAATACGTCCAACCAGGCGCTAAGACCAAGACCGCGGTACAAATTGTACTGATTTGGATAATTATCCCGAAAACCGGTACCGTTTGGATCAGTTTTTATAAATAAACGTACCATTTTGTATCTGGAATGATCCAACGGGATACTAATTTTTCGTAATTATAAATAGCCTTTACCGTATTTTATTTTGTACCAGAATTTATTTGCAAACAATATTTACAGAGTTTTTACAGAGAAAATACTATAATTATATTTTGTTCTTCGTAATCAAACACAAATTCGGAGGCGTTATCGATATCCGATTGTGGCGTACATATACTCAAAACGAAGCTACTGAAATCTAGAATCCAAATCTTTCATCCGTTTCACTGCAGATTTCAAAGGTATTTTCTGATTTAATTATTTATATTTGAATTTCTTGATAATTAAATTATGAATTTTTGTTCGAGAGATTGTTTGTATGATTTGATGATTGTATGTTGTAGAGCTTGTTTTCCTGATCATTTTGGTATATTATACTCTTGATTTGGAGTTTAATAACATGTTTAATTTTGGGTTTGATTCTCGGAATTAGAAATTAGGGTTTATAGTTCGTTTGAATATTCTTGATTGAATTTGGGGGTTTCTTATTTCGGGATTGTTAGATGTTTTAGAGGGGTGGGTTGTGTTCCTTATGGAATTTGCAATCGATTCGTATAAGTCTTGCAAATCGACGAGGCCTGTAGAGAAGGGAATTATGATTTGAAGTTTTCGCCGGTTTTTAATCGAGCTCGCCGGAGTTCATATCGATTTTGGCCGGAGTTTGTCCCAGAACTGTTGTTCGTAGTTGATTTGTGTATGTATGTGTTTTATACTGATTTAGAATCGTTTTACATTAAAATCCCTGAAAAACGAAATTGTTTTGAACCCCAATCGAGGTCACCGGAATCCGGGAGGGTCACCGGATTCTGGGTTTGTCCGGCGGTTCATCCAGACCCAGCGACCTGGTTTCCTCTCCTGTTTTTTTATTAAAAACCCGTTTTTGAACCAAATTAATCCTAAACCAAAGTTTTTTTAGCATTTTTACAAATTAGTACACCTGAAAGTTTCCAGAACTTTCAGGAATTTGATTTCTGTTTAAAATCTCTTAAAAATTGGATTTCTTTTATAAAATCATTCTAAAAATTATTTTTAATTTCCAAAAATTCTGAAAATGATTAGTTTAATTCTTAAATTCATTTTTAATTCAAAAATAAATCTAAATTATTTATTTAATTAATTTTAATTAATAATTAATTAAGTGATTGGTTAATTAATTTAAATATTAATTGATTAATTAGTTTAATTTTTTAATTTGATTTAATTATTTAAAAATGATTTAAAAATTCTGAAAAATAGTTTTGAGCTTTAAAATATTATTTTAAATTATTTTCAAGGCTCGATAATTATTAGAAAATTATTTTGAAGCCAGATGTGGCCAACCGAACCCTGTTTATTGCTTTAAAATTGATCCAACGACCCGTTTTAATTCCAAAAAATGTTTTAAAAATCGTATTAAATACCCAAAAGCTTCTTTATGACCCGAGACTCCTTTATAAATGATATATCATTGATTGTTTGATATGTTATGTGCTATATGTGACTTGTTGTTTGACTGTCGATCTATATGTTCAGTGTTTACTTGTTTATTGCTTAACTTTTAATCCGTTAATCGGATTTGGGTGAAACGAAGGGTAGATAGCAGTGTATACCGAATAGAATCGTATGAGTTGAGTATTGATAGATACTTATGTTATGTGAGCAGAAGAGGCAAGGCGTAGGAAAGGGAAACAGATAGCCGAAGAGTAAGACAGTTGTGATTGGAAGTTAGTACAGTATAGCAAGCTAGTACCAGGCAAGTGTTCTGAACTTTCTCAAGATATATTGTAGATTATTGATAGTCCTATATTGCAAGTGCTTTGAAGCACTGCACCCTAAACCTTGATTCCATTTGTTGATCTTTGAGCCATAAACCTTATTCTTTTTCAACCATTGCTTGCTGTATACCTGAATACGAATCACAGATATACGATACTACTCCACAAATACATACAAACTAAATGCCAAACACTGAATCAAATTGCTTACATATTCCAACCATTGTACCTTATGCTTTGAAAGACCAAATCCTTGTAACCTTGAAACGTTGATTCCTTTGTTATCCAATTCTTTCGTTACCTAACAGCCAAGCTTTGAAATTTCCATATGGATCTTTGTGAAGATTGAAACCATTTCATTATCGAACATCCAATGTTGTTTATGATTCTGTTTATTGCTTAATATTGTTTATTCTATTATTATGTTAGAATTGGATTGTTTTTATAAAATTATGGACAGACTCGTGGTCAGACCAGATTGGTACTCAAGTTAGGCCAATGTGTGCCTTGGATCCAGTAATTAGAGTAGAGTTGTGTGCCTTGCTCGGGGTTAGTACGTGACTGATCATCAGCCTAACCTTGGTTTTTATAATAAAAATATAATATCCAATTCTAAATCATTAATCATTGTTCACTTGATATCATAATCCTTTTCACTTGATGATCATTATTCTCAATCTTATCATTGTGACTTGCTGAGCTAGTTAGCTCATTTGTGCGATGTTGTTTATGTTCTTTTCCAGTTAAAAAGGAACCAGTTGGTAGCGTGGATCCCCAATCCAGTGCGAGAACTAGGGGTCCAGGTTGATCGAGTTAAACTAGCTAGCAGCTTTTGAGATAGCTTAAGTTTGTAAAAGTTTATATTAATGTTTAGTATTCAGATTTGAGTTTGAATAGTTGGGATTTGTATGTTTGTAATATAAGTGTGTGTGTGTGGCTTGTGTGCATACTTTAACCTGTTGCGGTCCGTGGTAGTTGGTAAGTAGGGTCACTGCATATTATTATTATCTTTATTATTGTTATAAGCTGGTTATAAATAAGGTGTGTGTGTGTGGACCCCAAACTTTTGACCCGGGTTTGAAGGGCGCCACAGGTTTGGTATCAGAGCTACAGGTTATAAGTCACTGACACAAGCCTAGGTTGACGGGAATGGGTAGAGGGTTAAGATTAGAAGTAAGGAAATAGAAAGATAGAATATCGAGAGGATGAGTGCGACGGTATAACATGTATTAGTATAATTCGTGTCGTGGTTCGAGATTCTTATATTGCGATATGATTTCTGATAGCAGCGATGGCCGACTCTTTCATCCCTATATCAGCTGATCACTCAGAGCCCTCAGTTGGAGTACCATCTTCAGATCCACATCTTGTTGTTCCACCAGTGTTGGATATTTTACTCCACCTGTGTTGTAGCCCGTACCACTGCAGGCTATTCCACCCCCGGGCATGAGGCCACCTATCAGAGGACCTCCACCAGCTGATTCAGATTCCACTGGGCATTCAGTTACGGGTGCCCCATTCCAGTCTACATTGCATCATGTTCCTTATTACCGGTATGAGGCTATTTTATTGGAGCGTGATTCTTTGTTGGCACATATCCGAGAGTTGCAACATATCATCAGGACTACAAATGTTGATCATGGTGTGAGGGAGCTTCGAGAGGAGATCCATATGACATGCAGGATTCTTGAGGCTAGGCTACATGGAGCTACATTACCTGGTCGAGGCCCTGATGCACTTATGGGATGGGCTAGTGAGGTGATGGAAGACTTTGAGAGGCTGGGAGGACCAGAGTTTCCTTGGAGTTAGATTCAGAGATGGAGATGCTGATCAGTGCTGTTGTGGTTGTTTAGTATGTGCAGTAGTGTGTAGTATATATCAGTAGATTTTTGGGTTATATTTATAGACTAGATCTGTTGACTAGTGAGTAGGTTTGTTGTACCCTTTTGCTTTTCTTTCGAAGCGTCTTTACGCTTGTACTACCTAAAACTTTTGATCTATATATATCAGTACCTTTTCCTTTCTAGCATTGTCATTTACTTTACTGCACCTGTTTTACTTTACCTTATTTATTGCACCAGTTATACCCCTGTGATACCATGTACCCTGTTCCCTTAACTGTTTATATTCTGTAAAGAAGCATGCAATTTACTTAGTTCAACTGTTTCCAAAAAGAGATATTTCTGTTTTATAAAACTTTTCTTTTATGCAAAGGATTTGAATTAAAAGCTAAATAAGTTGTTTGATTCTTTACAGAAAATGCCTCCTAGAAGAAATACCCGCACCAACACCCAGAATGAAGAAACCAACAACAACAATAACAACCAAGATGATATTAACCAGAATGCAAACCCAGGACCCATAGACTCAGCAATAGCCCATATTTTTCAAATCTTGGCCCAACAAACAGTTCACCTGACACAACAACAAAGACAGACCAATCCCCAAGTAACTTTTAAAACTTTTCAGGCGGTAAACCCACCAGAATTCAAGGGTTCCCTAGATCCGATTGAAGCAAATGTTTGGATAAAGGAAATAGAGAAGTCGTTTGCTTTAGTTAAAGTGAAGGAAGAACAGAAGGTTGAATTTGCAAGTTATTATTTGAAGAATGAGGCCACCTATTGGTGGGAGACTGTGAAGATATTGGAAGGTACAGATGTTATTACTTGGGAGAGGTTTAAGGAATTATTTTTAGAAAAATATTTTCCCCAGTTTGTTCAGGATCAAATGGAGCTGAAGTTCTAGAATTAAAACAAGGAAATATCTCGGTAGCTGATTATGAGAGTAAGTTTGAGGAACTGTCAAGGTATGTGCCGTCATATGTAGATACTGACAGGAAGAAGGCTAAGAGATTCCAGCAAGGTCTGAAGCCATGGATCAGAAGGAAGGTAGCCATCTTTGAATTGGATACCTATGCAGGAGTTGTACAAAAGGCCATGATTGCAGAGACAGAGAGCGAGATGTCACAGAAGGAAAAGGAAAGTAAGAAAAGAAAGTTTGAAGGGAATGAAGGTCAGTCACAACCAGGAAAGTTTCCAAATTTTAAGAATGGCAGATTTCAGCCGGGGAGAAATTTTAATGTCAATAAACAGAATATAGGCGATAGAGGTCAAGGCAACCGTCCAGTCAACGTGAATTATCCGAATCAGTTGAGGCTAACTTTTCCAGATTGTCAGGTATGTGGGAAGAAACATGGAGGAGTCTGTAACAAGTTAAATGTGGTTTGTTTCAAGTGTAATCAGAAAGGGCACTATTCAAGGGAGTGCCGCAATCAGCCAGCGAGAGAGCCAGCAAACAAGGATCAGCCTATCCGGAATCCAGCAGTTAAGGTTCCAGCTATTGGATTTACGTGCTTTAAATGTGGAAAGCCAGGACATATAGCCAGGGATTGCAAGACACCAGCCCCAGTCTGTAATGAATTGAGAATTATGGGATCTACCCCAGTGGTGAATGAGACTCCAAGGGCTAGAGTTTTCGATATGTCTGTGAAGGACGCTATCCAGGATACCGATGTCGTGGCAGGTATGCTTAATGTGAATTCTTTATGTGCCAAAGTGTTGATAGATTCGGGAGCAACTCGATCGTTTATTTCTCAAGATTTTGTTAGTAAGTTAAATTATCCAGTTGAGTATTTAAATGAAATAATGACTGTGGAATTAGTAAATCAAGAACGTATATATGTTAATCAAGTTTGTAGGAATTGTGAGATTGAGATTTCTGGTAATAAGTTTTGTATAGATTTGATACCATTTAAGCTGGGAGAGTTTGACGTTATCTTAGGAATGGATTGGTTATCTAAGCACGATGCCCGGATAGATTGTCGAAATAAGAAGGTAATGGTGAAGACGCTAGACGAAAGGATTGTCACATTTAAGGGCCAGAAGCAAGTAAAGAAATTCTTAACGATGATTGAAGCCAAGAAGTTACTACGATAAGGATGCGAGCATTTCGTTGCTTATGTGATTGATAAAAGGCAGGAGCCAACAAAACTTGAAGATATTCCAGTAGTTAATGAATTTCCAGACGTATTTCCCGATGAGTTACCAGGACTTCTTCCGGATAGAGAAATTGAGTTTGCAATCGACTTAGCACCTGGAACGGAACCGGTATCCAGGGCCCCATACAAAATGGCGCCCGTTGAGATGAATGAACTAGCAAAACAATTGCAACAGCTGTTAGAGAAAGGAGTAATCAGACTCAGTGTATCCCCGTGGGGTACACTGGTACTATTTATCAAGAAGAAGGATTAAAGCATGAGACTGTGCATCGACTATCAGGAGCTCAACAAGCTTACAATCAAGAACAAGTATCCGTTACCCAGAATTGATGATTTGTTTGACCAATTGAAAGGAGCCAAGTACTTCTCCAAGATCGATTTGAGATCGGGATATTATCAACTAAAGATTAAGCCAGAGGATATACCAAAGACAACTTTCAGAACAAGGTATGGACATTATGAATTTTTAGTGATGTCTTTTGGATTGACCAATGCCCCAACATCATTTATGGACCTGATGAACAGAATTTTTAAGGAATATTTGGATAAGTTTGTTATTGTGTTCATAGATGATATTTTGATTTATTCAAAGACAGAAGAGGACCATGCGGAACATTTAAGAACAACTTTGGAGATTTTAAGGAAAAAGAAGTTATATGCTAAATTCTTGAAGTGTGAGTTTTGGCTACAAGAAGTTCAATTCTTAGGACACATAGTCAGTAATGAAGGGATCAAAGTGGACCTAGCGAAGATTGAGGCAATTATAAATTGGGAAAGACCAAGAACACCAACAGAGGTAAGAAGTTTCTTGGGATTAGCGGGATATTATCATCGATTCGTTCAAAATTTCTTAAGGATTGCAACACCATTGACGAAGCTTACACGGAAGAATGAAAAGTTTATATGGAATGATAAATGTGAAGAAAGTTTTCAGGAATTGAAGTGAAGATTAATTACGACACCTGTTTTGTCACTTCCAGATGATCAAGGAAATTTTGTAATCTATAGCGATGCTTCTTATAAAGGACTCAGATGCGTTCTGATGTAACACGACAAGGTGATTGCGTATGCGTCAAGGCAATTGAAACCACACGAACAGAAATATCCTACTCATGATTTGGAGCTAGCAGCCATAGTTTTCGCTTTAAAGATTTGGAGACATTATCTATATGGAGAAAAATGCGAGATTTATACGGATCATAAAAGCTTAAAGTACATATTCACACAGAAGGAGCTTAATATGAGACAGAGGAGATGGTTAGAGTTAATCAAGGATTATGACTGTACAATTAACTATCATCTCGGTAAAGCAAACATTGTGGCGGATGCGTTGAGTCGGAAGGAAAAAATTTAAATGAGTTATCAGTACCTGAGGAGATATATAAGGAATTTCAGAAATTAGAATTGGAAATTAGAGTTTGCAAGCCTGATGAAGCGAAAGTGTATAGTATGACTTTCCAGCCGGAGTTGTTGGAGAAGATAAGGAAGTGTCAAGAAAAGTTAATGGATCAGGATATAAATCATTTGGTAGGTGAAGAATTATGCATGCAAAAGGACGATCAAGGTATTCTTAGGTTTTCTTCTAAAATTTGGATTCCACCAGTGACGGAGTTGAAAAATGAAATTTTACAGGAAGCTCATAATACAAGGTATTCAATCCATCCAGGAAGTACCAAGATGTACAGAGATTTAAAGGAAAATTATTGGTGCCCAGATATGAAGAGGGAGATTGCGGAATGGGTTAGCAGATGTTGTGGCGCCCTTCAAACCCGGGTCAGAAGTTTGGGTTCCACAACACATACACAATATATAAACTTATATAAGACATATTATTTGCAATGACCCTTCTTTATATAACCACGAATCGTAACAGGTTAAAGTATGAAAATAAGCCACAACCTTAACTTTTATTACATTGTACCAAATCCCGACTAATTTAACTTACAACTGATAATAAAATTATTCTTACAATCTTACTATCTCACTACCGCAATAAGCTCCTGCTAGCTCGATCCAACTCAATCTGGAATCCTAGCTCGTGCATTGAACTGGGAAACCTCGCTATCAACCGTATCCTTCTTAACTGTAGAATACATAAAAAGATTCGCAAGAGTTAGCTAACTAGCTCAGCAAGTCACAATGATAATAATTGGGGTTAATCAATGATTAAACAAGATGATTCAGAGGAATCAAGTTTATTGCTAGACAAGCATTAGAATTGGATATTCATTTTAAGTTTTAAAACCAAGGTTAGGCTGCTGATCAGTCACGCACTAACCTCGAGCAAAGCACACAGCACTGCTCTAACTACTGGATCCAAGGCACACATTGGCCTAAATTGACCATAGATATGGTCTGACCACGAATCTGGTCCACATATATAAAAAAACTATCCAATTCTAAAGCAGTTCAATATGATAAACAATATAATTCGATAAACAAGATCATAATCAATGATGGTTAAGCACTTGAATAAAAATGTAAAGAAACTCATGGAAATCTCAAGGGTATATCAGGGTATGTATAAGAAACGGTTTTCAGTCTGTAAAAGGATCAGGTATTAGACAGATAATGATTTTCAAGGTATAGTTCTTTGATATTATAAGGAATGGTTGGAGTATAAAAGTTTCTGTGTTTTCAAACAATTTTGTTCCAGTGTTTGGTGATTGGTAGTTATACGTTTGGGGAGTAGTATCATATTTGTGTGATTTGGTATCTGAGGATCAACAAATGATGGTTTATAAAGAATAAGGCTTACGGCTCAAGATCAAGAAAAATCAGGGTTCCAGGGTAATTAGTTTAGAGCACTTGCAATATAAAACAGGAGTTATTTTGAATAATAGCGACATGTTATGAAACAGTTCAAAAATATCGGTAATATATCTTGAAGAAAAGTTCAGAAATACTTGCCTCACAGGGCTTTACAACCGTTACTGATCAACTCTGAGCCGACTCTGCCGCTCAGGCTTTAACGTCCAACCACTAGACCATATTGGATTCGACTTAGACACTCAGGTTTTTCCGTTGAAACTTTACTGAGCTTGTCGACTGACTACTAGGTCATCTCTAGTCCATCGTCCACTTCCAGGTTCCCGACTATAACCTACAGGGTCGAAATACCCTACATTAGACGTTTAGGTATGCTTGATATATCTTCGATATTAATTCTTACCCAATGATATTCAAACCCGACAATTAATTATTCATATTAGAATAACACAGACAACAATTAGGGTTCACATTCTCGAAATCGATCCGGTGTTCGTTTTCAGAAAATACGTATACTCGTCATTTTACGAAATTAGGGTTACTGTGTTTTGGAAAAAATATACAACACAACATACAATCAGGTTTTCTATAAAACATACGTATATGTATTTACTTATACTCGCTCGACGTCCCGATAATCCTCGAATACGCTCCCGTATTTCCGTAGTTCGATTTTCCGGAAATCGGACAGCGTCCCCTTTGTTTATCGGACTACCCGTCGAAACATCCATCGACGTCAGTTCAATAACGATAATCTAATTCACAACAACCACAATCCCAATCATCAGTTCGACCAATCAATCAATCCAATCACAATTCGTCAACTAAATTATGTACTCGACTTAATGTAAAATCAAATTCTCGTTTCAAAAATAATTTCACGAATCAAATGATTAATTTTATGAAAATTAGGACTCGGAATAAATTCATCACCGTCCACCGTCAGCTCATCGAAATTCATCGCCGACGGCGGTAAAATTCGCGGGTACCCGATAAATTCGGGTTTCCAAAACGGATTTCACCGATTTAATTTTTTAAATAATAAAAAATTAATAATCCAAAAATCATAGAATGTTCATTCAGATTTTTTTTCCCAAGAATTAGTCAGTTCATTCGAATAACCCACAGAACTGAGGTTTCGAATTGCACAACAACACATGACCACAACCAAACACAACAATCGCCACAGAACACACACACGCAAGGGCATGCATCACACGCGCTGGTCACCTGGCCGGAAAGAAACCGGCGGTAACCGGAAAGGTAAAATCAGGCGGCACAATGAAAGGGAAACACATCAACAAATATACACGCGAGCGTATATATATACCTATACATAAATAAGCAGAAGCCAATCGGAGTTTACCGAGAAGCTAGACGGAAATCAAGTACAAGCAGCAAGCAGCGAGCACCACAGAAAGAAAAGAAATAAGGAAAAACGGGAGGAGAGGATTGAGAGATGGGGAGAAACATGATACAGGGGCGTGTATATGTTTATTTTCTTTTTATTTTATTATTCAATCTGCAACTGCCACATATCTGCAAACAACTGAAATCCTGACACGTGGTATTTCCCTTTCTGACAGTCTCATTTTATCCTGGTTTTACAAATTTAACGAATATTACGCGATTAAAAATAATCCCGAAAATTCCAAAATAAATCTTAAAATTTTCTAAAAATCCCGAAACTAATAAAATAAAATTTTCATAATTTTTAAGGCATTTTTGAAATGCAAATCGTATCCGCATTTCACAATTAGCGAACCAAGCTGCACTTAAAACAAATTCATAAAATCGCGAAAATAGTCTTAAAATGTTACAAATATCCCGAAGTTTATAAAAACATAAATTTTGAGATTTTTAAACAATTTCTAAAACGCAACTTGTATCCGCTTTTATCAATTAAATGAATCGACGCGCGGGTGAAACTAACTTCGAAAATTCCCAAAATAATTTTAAAATTCTCAAAATAATACGAACTTAATAAAATATTAGTTTCATGATTTTTGAAGATTTCCATAATTAAATATGGATTTTACCACTAAACACACTCAGAAAATCATTTATAAATAAATAATTAATGAAATATTGATTTCTCAGTTTTATAAAATCCTAAAAATAATTAATGTAATCATAAAATCATAAAAACAAGTTTAGAGACACTTCAAATATTTATACAAATAAATTTGCATTAAATCCATTTTAAAAGTGAAACAATTCAATACAATTCCTTAATTAATCACGCGGACAACCCGATACATCATAAATCTCACCTAGATAATAATCAAACAACACATAGCGGTCAAAACCAATACACATATTTTATTTAATAATTTCCATAATAATCACATATTTAAATAATTCACAAATACACGAGTCGTTATAGATGTTACACATGTCAGAAAGTTAAAGCAGAGCATCAGAGACCAAGTGGATTGTTACAGCCATTGGAGATTTCAGAGTAAAAGTGGGAGCATATTGCCATGGATTTCATAGTTGGATTACCAATGACAAAAGCTAATCATGATGCCATTTGGGTTATAGTGGATAGACTTACCAAGTCAGCTCATTTTCTGCCTATAAATGAAAGATTTTCAATAGATAAGTTGATCCATATGTACCTGAAAGAGATCGTAGTTCGTCATGGAGTTCCTGTGTCTATCGTATCCGATCGAGATCCGAGATTTAATTCAAGATTTTGGAAGAGTTTTCAAGAATGTTTGGGAATGAGACTGAATATGAGTACGGGTTACCATCCACAGATGGACGACCAGAGTGAAAGAACAATCCAGACAATCCAAGACATGCTACGTGTTTGTGCTATTGATTTTAAAGGAAGTTGGGGCGAGCATTTACCCCTGATAGAATTTGCTTACAACAACAATTATCATGCCAGTATTGGGATGCCACCCTATGAAGCTCTTTATGGACGCAAATGTCGATCTCCTATATATTGGGACGAAGTAGGAGAACGTAAAATACTTGGACCTGAATTGATGCAGCAGACGAAGAAAGTTATTGAAGTTATCCAGAAGAGATTGATAGCAGCACAAGATCGTCAAAGGAAGTATGCAGATCAATCAAGGAAAGATATGGAATTCGAAGAAGGAAACTTGGTATTACTGAAAGTATCACTGTGGAAGGGATTGACGAGATTTGGGAAGAAAGGAAAACTGAGCCCAAGATACGTTGGAACTTTTGAGATTTTAAAACGCGTTGGCAAAGTAGCTTACGAGTTGGCATTACCTCCGCACATGGATCACATTCACAATGTTTTTCACGTATCGATGCTTAAGAAGTATAATCCAGACTCCAGGCATGTAATCGAATATGAGCCAATAGAACTTCAAGTAGATTTGTCATATGTAGAGAGTCCGATAGAGATTCTAGAAGACAGAGAGAAAGTGTTTAGGAATAAAGTGGTAAAGTTAGTAAGAGTATTGTGGAGAAACCCAAGGGTTGAAGAGTCAACCTGGGAGCTAGAAAGTGATATGAGAGAAAAGTACCCTCATTTGTTTTCCTAGGAGATTCTGAGGATAGAATCCTTTTAAGGGGGGAAGAATGTAATATCTGGGATATATCGTGTAATTATTTTTGCTAACAAATAAATATTATGCATGTTCAATATTTATTCTGTGAATTAACTGTTAAGTGGTATATGTATTTGGTTGTTTAAAAATAATATCAATTGAGTATTTTAATTTTTATATGTCCAAAATAAAATATAGATAATTGTCATATCTTCCTATTTATTTTTATGTTGATTTATGATTTTATAGGAAATTTTTGGACTTTATAAAATCTTTTTCAGAGTATCTATAAATTATTTTATGTAATCGGGAACCAACCGACGTCACTCGTTTTTACGTTTTTATAACCTGAAACTTTTCCGAGAACCCCTTCCTAACCTAATTGCAATATTTCAAGCATTTTCCATGTTTCGACTTTTTCGATCCGGCGTACGGTTTGTCCTGTGCGGGTCCCGGCGCAATATTTTCGATATATTATTCGTTTGGATAAATCAATAAAACTCGTATTTTTGATAAACGGGATCTTTTTATTAAACTATTATAATTATCACCTCGTAATACGTGCAACCAGGCGCTGAGACCAAGACCGCAGTACACATTGTACTGATTTGGATAATTATCCCGAAAACCGGTACCGTTTGGATCAGTTTTTATAAATAAATGTACCATTTTGTATCTGGAATGATCCAACGGGATACTAATTTTCCGTAATTATAATTAGCCTTTACCGTATTTTATTTTGTACCAGAAATCATTTGCAAACAGTATTTACAGAGTTTTTATAGAGAAAATACTATAATTATATTTCATTCTTCGTAATCAAACACAAATTCGGAGGCGTTATCGATATCCGATTGTGGCGTACATATACTCAAAACGAAGCTACTGAAATCTAGAATCCAAATCTTTCATCCGTTTCACTGCAGATTTCAAAGGTATTTTCTGATTTAATTATTTATATTTGAATTTCTTGATAATTAAATTATGAATTTTTGTTCGAGAGATTGTTTGTATGATTTGATGATTGTATGTTATAGAGCTTGTTTTCCTGATCATTTTGGTATATTGTACTCTTGATTTGGAGTTCAATAACATGTTTAATTTTGGGCTTGATTCTCGGAATTAGAAATTAGGGTTTATAGTTTGTTTGAATATTCTTGATTGAATTTGGGGGTTTCTTATTTCGGGATTGTTAGATGTTTTAGAGGGGTGGGTTGTGTTCCTTATGGAATTTGCAATCGATTCGTATAAGTCTTGCAAATCGACGAGGCCTGTAGAGAAGGGAGTTGTGATTTGAAGTTTTCGCCGGTTTTTAATCGAGCTCGCCGGAGTTCATATCGATTTTGGCCGGAGTTTGTCCCAGACTATTGTTCGTAGTTGATTTGTGTATGTCTATGTTCCTGTACCGATCTAGAATCGTTTTACATTAAAATCCCTGAAAAACGAAATCGTTTTGAACCCCGGTCGAGGTCACCGGAATCAGGGAGGGGTCACCGGATTCTGGGTTCGTCCGGCGGTTCATCCCGACCCGGCGACCTGGTTTCCTGACCCGTTTTTTTTTATTAAAAACCCGATTTTGAGCCAAATTAATTCTAAACCAAAGTTGGTTTTAGAATTTTTACAAATTAGTACCTGAAAGTTTCCAGAACTATCAGGAATTTTATTTCTGTTTAAAATCTTTTAAAAATTGGATTTCTTTTATAAAATCATGTTAAAAATTGTTTTTAATTTCCAAAAATTCTGAAAATGGTTATTTTAATTCTCAAATTCATTTTTAATTCAAAAATAAATCCAAATTATTTATTTATTTAATTTTAATTAATAATTAATTAACTATTTGGTTAATTAATTTAAATATTAATTGATTAATTAGTTTAATTATTTATTAATTGATTTTATTTAAATATTTAATTTGATTTAATTATTTAAAAATGATTTAAAAATTCTGAAAAATAGTTTCGAGCTTTAAAATATTATTTTAAATTATTTTCAAGGCTCGATAATTATTAGAAAATTATTTTGAAGCCAGATGTGGCCAACCGAACCATGTTTATTGCTTTAAAATTGATCAAACGGCCCGTTTTAATTCGGAAAAATGTTTTAAAAATCATATTAAATACCCGAAAGCTTGTTTATGACCCGAGACTCCTTTATAAATGATATATCATTGATTGTTTGACGTGTTATGTGCTATATGTGACTTGTTGTTTGACTGTCGATCTATATGTTCGGTGTTTACTTGTTTATTGCGTAACTTTTAATCTGTTAATCGGATTTGGGTGAAACGAAAGGTAGATAGAAGTGTATACCGAATAGAATCGTATGAGTTGGGTATTGATAGATACTTATGTTATGTGAGCAGAAGAGGCAAGGCGTAGGAAACGGAAACAGATAGCCGAGGAGTAAGACAGTTGTGATTGGAAGTTAGTACAGTATAGCAAGCTAGTACCAGGCAAGTGTTCTGAACTTTCTCGAGATATATTGTAGATTATTGATAGTCCTATATTGCAAGTGCTTTGAAGCACTGAACCCTAAACCTAGATTCAATTTGTTGATCTTTGAGCTATAAACCTTATTCTTTTTGAACCATTGCTTGCTGTATCCCCGAATACGAATCACAGATATACGATACTACTCCACAAATACATACAAACTAAATGCCAAACACTGAATCAAATTGCTTACATATTCAAACCATTGTACCTTATGCTTTGAAAGACCAAATCCTTGTAACCTTGAAACGTTGATTCCTTTGTTATCCAATTCTTTCGTTACCTAACAACCAAGCTTTGAAATTGCCATATGGATCCTTTGTGAAGATTGAAACCATTTCATTATTGAACATCCAATGTTGTTTATGATTCTGTTTATTGTTTTACATTGTTTATTCTGTTATTATGTTAGAATTGGATTATTTTTATAAAATGGTGGACCAGACTCGTGGTCAGACCAGATTGGTGGTCAAGTTAGGCTAATGTGTGCCTTGGATCCAGTAATTAGAGCAGAGCTGTGTGCCTTGCTCGGGGTTAGTGCATGACTGATCAGCAGCCTAACCTTGGTTTTTAAAATGAAAATATAATATCCAATTCTAAATCATTAATCATTGTTCACTTGATATCATAACCCTTTTCACTTGATGATCATTATTCTCATTCTTGTCATTGTGACTTGCTGAGCTAGTTAGCTCATTTGTGCGATGTTGTTTATGTTCTTTTCCAGTTAAGAAGGAACCAGTTGGTAGCGAGGATCCCCAATCCAGTGCGAGAGCTAGGTCCAGGTTGATCGAGTTAAACTAGCTGACAGCTTTTTAGATAGTTTAAGTTTGTACAAGTTTATTTTAATGTTTAGTATTCATATTTGAGTTTGAATAGTTGGAATTTGTACGTTTGTAATATAAGTGTGTGTGTATGGCTTGTGTGCATATTTTAACCTGTTGCGGTCCATGGTAGTTGGTTAGTTGGGTCACTGCATATTATTATTATCTTTATTATTTTTATAAGTAGGTTATAAATAAGGTGTGCGTGTGTGTGGACCCCAAACTTCTGACTCGGGTTTGAAGGGCGCCACATCAAGAACCTGAAGATCGGAATTTAGATGAAGATAAATCAGAAACTCCTATAGCCTCACACACAGTTGTGTTATCAGAGGATAATGAGTCTTCATCAAGCTCCGGAGATAGTGTCTCTCTTCATACTCCAGCTCCTGTACTTGAAAAGGAAGCATTGGTCAAGAAATTTGTTGAACAGGATGCTCCTGTACCTTGGGATGAAACTCATAGAGAAGTAGAGTGGACCAAGAAGTGGAATGACACTGATTTCATTCCAAGCTCTAAAGTTCTGACAGAGCACATTGTTAAAGCTGATGAGATAAATTCTGATATCAAGACACAGCTCAAGATCACTTCTCTATCTACCAAGAACCTTAAAGGTCTACACTCACAAACTAAAGAAAAGGTTGATAAGCTTCTTGAAAAAGATGAAAAGCTAGATATGGAGACCAAGCTTGACAAAAAGAGGTTTATCAGACCTATTTCTGAAAAGGTAGAAGCAATTGAGAAAACTCAAGAGAAGCAATAGGCCCAAATCTCTGAGGTTCTAGTAAATCAATCTTCTCAACAGGCTCAATTATATGATATTCAATCTTTAGTTGAACTTCTTCTCTCACTCCTACTATCAGATGATGCCAAAAAGGGGGATAAGATATTAAGTCCAAATGCTCTAATGATCAAATACTGAAGAACAAAGATGATGAAACTGATGACCAGGGAAACCCTAGCAAGGGTAAAGGTCAAGTTCAAGGAAAAGAGCAGAGCAGCAAGGTTTCTTCAAGGAAATTAATTACTGATGCAAGAAAATCTTCTAATCAAAAGAAGACAAGTTCTGAAGCTGCTCAAACTCAAAATCTGATAGCAAGTACTGAAAATCAAAATCTGAAATCAAGTTCTGATGAGCAAAGTCTGATGACAAAACCTGATGTTCTGATACAAGGTGGAAGTCAAGATTCTCAAAAGTTCATGCAAACTCTGAAGCTCAAGGGAAAGCAGACTACTGTCTACTACAAAGATCCCAAGATTCAGACACTTGATGAGGAAATTGCTAAAAGATTATTTCTGAAGCATAATCCAGGAATGGATTTAGAAAATCTCAAGGAGGAAGAAGTTAGATTTAAGGCTGAAAAGAAAAATCTAAAGCCAAAAGCTTCTGTTGCAAAGAAATCTCCAAGGCCTAAGGAAAAAGGCATTGTGATCAAGGAGAAGTCATATACTGAGGCATCAAAGCCCAAAACAAGATCACAATCTGAGATTGATCCCAAAGACAAAAGGAAAGGAAAAGTTGATGAACCAACCAAGCCACTGGAAATGAAAATTCCTCAAATTCTGATAAAGCCAGTGTGCAAAATGGTTCAAGTTACTGATGATATTCTTTCTGAATATGAAGATGTTTAAACTCTGAAAAGAACTCAAGTTGTTCAGAGTCAAGAACAACAAGCTATAACAGAAACAACAAATTCTGATAAAGTCATCAAGTCAACCTCTGACAGTGCTCAAGTTGATTTAGACAAAATGGAAGTAGCTAAGAAAAAGAAACTTATGTGGAAAAATGTCAAACCATCAGATCCAAAGAAAAGCCAGTTACTGTCTACTTTCATAACTATTGGGTTAAATGCTAGAGAACCAAGAGACGGGGCTGGACTAGGTTCTGATGAAGCAAAGATTAAGACAGGAGTTGAAGTTGCTAATAGAGATCCATTTCTATTGAATGACAGACTGATTGAAGATGTTACACAGAAACATCTTGATAAGGTTATCTCTGTTCAAGTGGTACTGGATGCTCATGACAAACACAATGTCAAGAAAAATCTGATTCTATTTCTCGAAGATGTAAGGACATATCAGATGTCAAAATCAGATGTGCTGAACAAATCACTGAAAGAACTTCAATTCTTTCATTACCTTTTAGATGTAAAGTTTAATATTACCAGGAGATGTTCAAACTTCATATTGAAGACCATTAGAGATAAAGCAAGAATTTCTGGTTCAAGAGTTACATAATTTATTCCTAATATTGTTGAAAATGATGGAAGTGAAATTCCAATAAAGAAGGATTCTGCTAAGCTTGAAGTGATACTGAATGAGAAATGTTTGTGCTACAATGAAGATTCTTCTCATCCTAGGGTAATAAGACTGAATGATGGTTTAGAAAGAAACCATATCTCTGATTTAAGGACTGCAATCTATCAGATTGGAAGTCAGAATGAAGAGATGAAGCAAGTCAAGACTACACTCTCTCAAGTCCTGAGAATTAAAGAAGAAAAGCTGATATCAAGCTTTGTCAAGAATCATTATGGATTCAGATTGACTCAGTGAGATTGGTAAAAGCTACAAGGACTGTAAGTTGTAGTTAGTTAATTAGTTAAACTCTTATTGCATTTGTACTTAAATGTTTTTGACATCATCAAATCTATTAACTTGTATATTTTGTTTAATTTGCAAGTTGGGGGAGATTGTTAGATATATTTGAGATGTCATGTCTAATATGATTCATGTTTAGTTTTCAGATCTTAACAAACAGGTCATATCAGGACTTACTGAAATCAGGACTTATTGGAAGTCATAACTTAATATTAGAACTTAAGGTCATATCAAAACTTAAGTGCGGGAAGACTTTCATATAAGGAAAGAAGCTGATTTACAGTAGAAGATCGAGACTTAAACAGAAGAAGATATGCATGAAAAGAGTTAGAAGAGTGGAAGACTTGTAGAAGATATCTTATTGATATATTTTAGGAGACATAATTGTATTCCATATCAATTAGAAGTTATCTTGTAACTGTGTACTATATAAACATAGACTTTGGGTTTATACTATATGTGTTATCATTATCGAGAAGATTATACATTGTAACCTAGCAGCTCTTAGTGATATTTGTTCATCACTAAGAGAGAACAACAGTTCTTATTGTAACAGAGTTTATTCAATATACTTGATCTTTGTTACATACTTGTGTTGAATCGATTTGATTGTGCAAACACTGTATTCAACCCCCTTCTACAGTGTTGCGTGACCTAACATAAATTTCAACGAGCTTTTCCGGCAAAACCCCGAATCGTTTGGTCAATTTGATTCTGCAGAGGAGTTCCTGAAAGTGGGATCTTTGAATCCTGATTATTTATTGTGATTCTGGGCGATATTTCAGGTGGCCGGAAAAGCTCGGGGTCGTCGGCAATGGCGACCGCCGGTGGAGGGTGGGAAGACGGCCAAAGTGCTGTTTGACCCCCCCGGTTTGTATAATTTTGCATTTTAGTCCCTGGAATTTTAAAAATATACAAAAATTAGATTTCTGTTTTATTTATCTTCAAATTTTGTATTTTCTTTTTATAATTATTTTTAAAAATTAATTTTAATTAATTTAAATTTCAAAAATTAATATTTTTAATTCCGAAAATTATTTTTAATTCTAAAATAAATCTTAATTAATTACTTAATTAATTTTAGGTGATAATTAATTATTTAATTAGTCAATTAATTTAAATATTAATTGATTAATAAATTTAATTAGTTATTAATTAATTTTAATTGATTATTTAATTGGATTTAATTATTTATTTTTGATTTAAAAATACTGAAAAATAATTTCGAACTTTAAAATATTATTTTAAATTATTTTCAAGGCTCAATAATTATTATTAAATCATTTTTAAGGTTAGGTTCAGGTGTTCGAACCCTATTATTTAATTATAAAATAATTCAGATACCCATTTTAATTCTGAAAATTGTTCAAAAATTCATAATAAATAGATCGTGCGTCCGTTTATTACGAAACGAACGCCTCTAGACTCAGAAAAATATTCTGCTTCTATTAAAAATACTTTCGAGGCCTAAATACTTTTGTATCAAAGGGTCGTTTGTTTTATGAACCTTTTTAAGTCAATTATTGACCGATAAATACTGTTTTTGACCCGGTTTTAGTTCTAGAAGTCTCGAGTCCTACCTTATAAAGATTGGACTTATGTGTTATATGAATTATATGCGACTACGTGTTATATGAATAACATGATTACATGCCTTATATGTACGTGTTATGTGAGTTATAAGTCAACATGTCTTTTAAAAGTTATCTGATCAGAATATGATCCTTATCTGTTATTATCGGGTGGGTTGACGATAAGAATAAACGTATGATGGACAATTATACGTTGTCAGTTAATTGAAATGATATCTTTTATGATAGATATACATAGTTCGAGACGTGTAAAGCCAGACAGTGATATTAGAAGTAAATCTTGATTGTGTGGGGGGGTATTGAGACGAGTGAATACAGAATAAAGATAAGCAGAGAATGGAGATTAACAAGAAGGGTCAGATAGCCTATCATTGGAAATACAAATATACCAGAACTAAGTTATATGGAAGATAGTTAAATATTAGGGGATTATCAATTGAGGCAAGTATTCTTAACTTTTCTTGTAATATACTGCAACTATTTTATTCCTATTCTAAGTTCAGAATAGTTAATTGTTTTGTATTTCACTGTAATTACTCTTAATTAAGCAAGTCCCTTTTATTATTGTTCCTATATTATCGATTGACTTTCTGAGTAAATACCTATTATTTCGGGTTATTTGCGAACCCCGAATCGGTATGTTTTGAAATCAAAATGATTCGAAATCAAAATACTCTATGGGCTGGATGGTTACTATGAGGGCCAGTGATGAGCTGGACCCTATGGTCCGAGGATGGACCAGACCCTTGAGCCATAGTGCCTGTGTACCCGAATGGATCTATACAGGTAGGTATAGATCTTCACTATATCCTGACTGAATAGCAGGGTATGAGTGTGAACATTGAACTAGTATCTAGTCTAATTTATTGTTGATCGCCATTAACGACATCCTCTCTTAAAAAGTCTTATGATTACAAATCGGACAAAACCCTGATTCAGGAGATGAATCTGGGAATTGCTAGTCACTTTTGATTTAATATTAAGGGCTAGTAACGACCAATGTTTATTCGCTCAACTACTTCAAATAAATAGAAATGTTTATAAATTATTTTTAAAAAAATTCCGGAAATTTCCTTTTATATTGATACTTGGAAATCAGTTATGTACTTGTTGGCCATTTTTTGCTCACTCTTTCTTTGTAAATTCTTATTTCTTTCAGAGAAAAATAAGGATAAAAGTGAATAGCTTTTAATAGACAGTAGAAGTTAGAAAGATCTTAGCTGCAAGAAGATGAAGATAATAGAAAAATTAGACAAGGGAAGTAGTACTAAGGTAATTAAACTTGTATTTTAGTTATTGTAAATTTCAGAAGGTTAGATTCTTGTTTCATACCATAACCTGTAAATGATCCAGAATTAAGGGGTCATTGTATATTATTTTATATTATGTAAAGTTTGTTTAGTGACACCAAATCTTGACCCCGGATTTGGGATGTTATAGTTGCCTCTAGTCACTTTCGAATAAGTTCCACTTTCTCTTTAGTCTATTGAATCAGTTCTGGACCCAAAATCTTACATTCACCAACTTTATCCTAGCATATATTGGTGATCTGCACTTCCTTCCGTATAAAACTTCATAAGGTGGCATCCCAATGCTCGCATGATAGCTATTGTTATAGGAGAATTCCCCTAGTGATAAATGTTCATCCCAACTGCCTTCAAAATCTAATGCACAAACTCGGAGCATACTTCAATTGTTTGGATCATTCTTTTACTTTGCTCATCGGTCTATGGATGATAGGCGGTACTCATATTTAGTTTAGTACCTTGGCACTCCTGAAACTGTCTCCAGAACCTCGAATTGAAACGTGGATCTCGATCAGATACAATGGATACAGGAACTCCATGTCGCATTACAACCTCCTTAAGGTATAAGTGTACTAATTTATCAAGCGAAAATATTTCGTTGATTGGAAGAAAATGTGCTGACTTTGTTAGTCTGTCGATGATAACCCAAATCGCATCATGATTTGCTCTGGTTGTTGGAAGTTCTACTACGAAATCCATTGCTAACTGTTCCCATTTCCATTCTGGAATATCTAGTGGTTGTAATAATCCGCTTGTACGTTGATGTTCTGCTTTGACTCGTTGGCATGTATAACATTTACTAACCTATTCAGCTATTTCATTCTTCATATCGGGCCACCAAAATTTTTCCTTCAAATCTTTGTACATCTTCGTGCTCCCAGGATGAATTGAATATATTGAATTGTGAGCGTCTCGTAAAATTTCTTCCTTCAATTCTAGTACATTAGGTACCCATATTCTCGAGGAAAATCATAAAATTCCTTTGCCATCTTTCTGACTTGTAATTTCTTCTCCTGTCAAGCTATCATTATCATGATTCATTACTTCCTCTTGACAACTCCTAATCTTTTCCAATAGTTGTGACTGGAATGTCATTGCATAATTTATTTCAGTGGATTTTTTTGGAGTACGAATTTCAATTTCCAACTTATCAAACTCTCTAATCAATTCTTCTGAGGATGTCAACCTATTTAATCTTTCTTTTCGACTTAATGCATCTGCTACAACATTTGGTTTATCTGGATAATAGTTAATTGACACGTCATAGTCTTTGATTAGCTCCAGCCAACGTTCCTGTCTCATGTTGAGTTCTCTTTGCGTAAAATTATATGTTAGACTCTTGTGATCCGTGTATATTTCACATTTCTCGCCATAGAGATAATGTCTCCAGAGTTTCAGTGCGAATACAATTGCGGCTAATTCCAGATCGTGTGTCGGATATTTCTGTTCATGAGGTTTTAGCTGTCTAGAAGCATAAGCGATTACGTTGCTGTGCTGCATCAATACACACTCAAGTCCTCGATAAGAAGCATCGCTGTAAATAATGAAATCTCCTTGATCATTTGGTAGCACAAGTACAGGTGCGGTCACTAGTCGATTCTTCAATTCTTGAAAGCTTTCTTCACATTTTTCATTTCATGCGAACTTTTCATTCTTCCGGGTCAATTTGGTTAATGGTGTAGCTATCTTCGCAAAGTCTTTAACAAATCTTCTATAATAACCAGCCAATCCCAAGAAACTTCTAACTTCTGTCGGGGTCTTTGGTTTTTCCCAATTTAAAACAGCTTCAATCTTTGCTGGATCAACTTGAATTCCTTCAGTACTGATTATGTGACCTAAAAATTGTACTTCCTTTAACCAGAATTCACATTTCAAAAACTTTGCATAAATTTGTTCTTTTCTCAAAATTTTTAAGGTGATTCTTAGGTTTTCTGCATATTTTTCTTCAGTCTTCGAGTAGATCAAGATGTCATCAACAAATACAATCACAAATTTATCCAAGTACTTTTTGAACACTCTATTCATCAGATCCATGAACGCCGCTGGTGCATTGGTCAATCCAAATGTCATTACAAGGAATTCATAGTGTCCATATCTAGTTTGAAAAGCAGTTTTAGGGATATCTTCCACCTTGATCTTTAACCGGTGGTAACCCGACCTTAAATTAATTTTCGAAAACTACGCTGCTCCTTTCAATTGATCAAATAAATCATCGATCCGTGGCAAAGGATATTTATTCTTGATAGTTAACTTATTCAGCTCACGATAATCGATTAATAGCCGCATACTACCGTCTTTCTTCTTTAAAAACAATACCGGTGCACCCCATGTGGATACACTAGGTCTTATGATATCTTTATCTAATAGATCTTGTAATTACATTGCCAACTCTTTCATTTCAACTGGTGGCATTCGATACGGAGCCTTTGAAATTGGTTCAGTACCTGGTGCCAGGTCAATGGTAAACTCGATTTCTCGATCCGGAGGTAATCCTGGAAGTTCATCTGGAAATACATCAGGATATTCACACACCACGGGAATGTCTTCGATCTTCGGAATTTCCTTTTCCGTATCCAATACATAGGCTAAATAAGTTTTACATCCTTGGCGTAGCAATCGTATAGTCTGCATCATCGTTAGGAACCTTTGTTTCTGTTTCTCACCTTTAAATATTACCGTTGCATTTTCTTCAGTTCATAAATTCACTTTCTGATTCGCGCAATCGATATGGGCATTATTACCGGCTAACCATTCCATTCCTAAAATAACATCAAATTCTCCTAACTTGAAAGGTATCACGTCAGCAGAGAAGTAATGTCCCGCTATTTTGATGTTGCACCCTGGACATATCCTGTTTACGGAAACTTGATTGTCATTTGTTAACTTTATAATTAACGTTTCGTTCAACCATTGGATTTCACAATATAAATTATGAATAAATTCTTCAGAAATAAAAGATCTTGTGGCTCTAGAATCAATAAATATTTTTTCATCTATAGAATTCACAAGAAGCGTACTTGCAACTACGTTTGGATTCTGCACAGTTTCTTTCATTGACATATTAAAGGTCCTTGCCTTAGGCTGGTTCTGATGTGGTGGTGGAGGTAGTGCCAAAACTCTTGGAATACTGGCTGCCATAGCTGTTCCTCTACAATCTTTAGCAATATATCCCTTTCTTCCGCATTGAAAATAGGTAATCTGTGTCTTCCCTGTGGGTATTCACTAGAATAGTGTCCCTTTTGCTTGCATTTGAAACACATAACATTCGGCTTATTACAAATCCCCGTATGTTTTCGTTCACATGTCTTGCAATCGGGTAGTGTTGGTCTGATGATTCTTTGTTGGTTTGGGGCTTAGAACCGGTTCCCGTTCTCTGATTCCCTTGCTCTGTCCTTTTAAAATTTGTATTTGTCCGGGCTTGAAATCCCAGCCTCCTGTTGAAATGGTTCTGAAAACATCCTTGCTCCTTTTCCTTTTAGGACGTTTCACTCTCCCCTTCAATAATCATAGCTTTCTAAACCACAGCCGTGTAGGTTGTTAATTCAAATACTGCCACTCTGCTATGAATCCATGGCTGCAATCCCTGCTGAAACCTCTTGGCACATTTCTCATCAGTATCAACCTGTTCCGGAACAAACCTAGCCAATTCCGTAAATTTGGCTTCATATTCAGTTATGGACATATTCCCTTGTTTCAATTCCAAGAACTTGATTTCCAAGAACTCCGGCCACCGGAGTTCGATTATGTCGATCGATTTATCGGTCGAATCGACTCCGTTTCAAGTCGGTTTTGCAGCGTTTTCAACCAACAGAACCACAACAACTCGAATCCATCGCCCCCAAGTCGAGTTCATTCATGGAATCGCCCCTCCGATCAAACCACCATATTTTCCGGCCAAAACTCATTTTCGATCATTTGTACACCAAATATCAATGCTTATATATCAAAACAAAGCCCTTAACCTGAGTAATCTAATCCCTAATACCTATTAAATCAATAATCAGTCTACAAGCAAAAACGATTATTAAAAAAAATTGCATAAACCCTATCATTCGAATCATACTCTACAGGTATCGTTTGATGTTATTAATACTCCAAATCGATTGTAACAGTCCATATAAAGCTATACCAATCAACAATAGCATCTAATAACTCCTAGAATCAAAACCCCCAATTCACAGCATGAACCCTAATTTACAAATTTAAAATCTAGAAATCAAAACATGAAATTGATTACATGAACAGATAAAGGAGATCGAGGGGATTGATTTAGATACTCACATGATGTGATTTGGATTTCATAAACTCTCAAGATCAAGGTTTGATTCTCCAGCAAAACGAAGAACACAAACTCCACCCACAAACTGATTTTCAGAATTAATTATTTTTTTTATGATTTTTATATAATTAATTAATAAAATCAGCTATCTATAGTAGTAATAAAAATTCCCCTAATTAAAATTTAGGCCCTAATTATATCCCTAAATAAAATTAATTGGCCCTTAATTAACAATTTTTGGGTATTAATATTTAATTTTTAAATATCCAATAAATACAAAATATATGTCAAAAATTCTAAAAAATTGTGAATAATAAAAAAATGCAAAGAAATGAAATACTTGATAATCCATTAATCCTATAAAAATGTGATTTTTGTGGGGCTTTTGACACCCGAAGGGGCCCGAAAAAGTCATTTTTCACGAAACGAGAAAATTTGTAAAATGACTGGATGTTCTGAATATCGACATGGTATAAGCCATACTAGGAAAAATAAGGCCAATTAATTTATATGAAATATCAGCTATTAAAACATTGTTTGGGCCGTACAACTTTTGATATAAAAGCATTTGACTTATAATAAAATACCCAATAATTAGCCGGAAAACATTCTGACAAAACAGAACACACGTAGCATATAATAGCTTGGGTTTTATAACTCAATACACTTAATGACATAGTAAAACACATAAATCATCTTTATTAGGCTATAATAAAAACGTAATTTCTCAGTCGTTTTAATCCCCAATGTCCAGAATGTAACTGACAGACATGGATGATCCCCAATTCAAGTTAGGAATGTTATTTAGCAGTGGTCAAGTATTTAGGGCAGCAGTAAGGAAACATAAAATAATACATCAAAGAGGTGTTCAATTCAAGAAGAATTTGTCAGATAGGATTAAGTGGATATACATGGAAGGTTGTGACTGGAAATGTTATGGAAGACAATAACAGAGATCAATACATGTACAACGACTTGGGATCAAAAGCAAGTAAATTCTACTTGGTTAGCCACTCAATATGAAAAAGAAATTAGGATAAATCCCACATGGTTAGTTGCAACTTTTCAATTGAAAGCAATAAATGATTTGAATTGTAATGTAAGACATTCAATGGTGTATAGAGCTTTGACAAAGGCAAGGGAGGTTGTCATTGAAAAACATAAGGATGGATTTGGGAAGGTTTATGCTTATGGCAATGAGATAGAAGTCATGAAAATTTTAACTATTAAAATTATAAAAGAATCAACTGAATTTGGAGTAGTTGGAATGATATTTAAAAGAATGCACGTCTGTTTAGGTCCTTTAAAAGAAGGGTTCATGCATGGATGCAAGCCAATAATTGGCCTAGATGGCTTCCATTTGAAGACACCATTTGTGGGATATTACTCACTGCTATTGTAACCGATTCTAATGATGGAATTTATCCACTTGCTTGGGCCTAGGTGGAGGCATAAAATAATGGTAGTCGGGATTGGAACCTTGAACTATTGAAAAATGATCTGAGGATAGAGAATACTAGAGCTTTTACATTTATCTGCGATAAACAAAAGGTGATGTTCCTTTACTTTATTCAATTGCTTTAAAGATTATTTGTTCCTACATAGCTGATTGACTTTCTTCTTGATTGCCATTACATGGGTTGGTTAATGAACTTGAGAACATATTTCCACGGTCTAAGTACAGGTTTTGTGCTATGCACATGTCAAAGAATTCGGCCAATGAATACAAAGGCATGGGCATTATAGAAAGCCTATGTGGTTAGTTGTATGATTCACTCATATGATTACATTTATCAATAGATAGTATCTAGGGCACATCAGTGATTGTTAGTATAACCTATTTCTCAATGGACAGGTCAGGGTTTAGGTTCACCTACAAAAGTGATACATTTTTGAACAATAACTATGAATCATTTAACAAGGCTATTAACAAGTTTTGAGAAATGTGAATTTCAATGTTCAACTGCTTTCACAACCGCTGTATGGATAGAATTCAGAAAAGATACAAGAAAAAAAATCGGTACATGATGTCCAAATATAATGAAAACCCTTAAAAATAAGTAATTATTATTCAAATATCATATCTATATTTACATCTGATTGAACATATTTATACTAGTTTTGTGTATATAATTAGGTCTATATTAAAGGCATCAAATTCAAGGCCAATACGGTTTGGTGCATTAAATACCTTGTTATAATGTTAGCAAATGGTCATAAGATTGTTGTTAGCCTAGAAGTGAAGACTTGTGCATGTAGCAAGTGGCAATTAAGCAGGATTATATGTTTCCACGCTTGTGCATGTATCTTCTTCAAACATGAGATTCTGGAGAATTACCTTCATGACTTCTATAGAAGATCAACTTTTCTGGATGTTTACTGTCATTTTATTGAACAGGTGAATGGAGTAATATTGAGAAGAAACAACTCAAATTGCCCTTCCATTGCCTCCCACAAAAAGGACTCAGCCTAGAAGGCCCAAAAAGAAAAGAGATACAAAGAATGATGATGTTAAAATAAGAGAAGGGGATCCCACCATATTGAAGAGGGTAGGAACATTTTTTAGATGCTCTTATTGCGGAGAATGGGGTTATAACACCGAAACTTGTAACACTAAGGTATTTGATATGTAGTTTATTGCTTAGTTCAATTTACAAAATTTTATGTAGTGTATGTATGCTCTCTTACATGTACTTTATTTTACTTTCAGAAAATTGAGAAAAAATAAGGAAAGAGAAGAAGGTCCTACATAAAACAATACCACATCAGAAATTCTACAAGCCAAAAAACCAATACAATATTATTGCTATAAGTAGATTGGTCATACAAGAAGGGGCTGTCAATCCACAATTAGTCATTATTTGAACTTTTAGAATTCATTACACGAGTACTTAGGAAATAATCTATTATAATTGCTCTTTACTTGTCTATATAGAAACTTGATGAACAGACTAAAAAAGTTCCACATAAGAAAAGGTTAGTAGCTGAGATTCTTCAAATGAGGGAGTATGTTATTAAAAAGTTGAAGAAAAACTTAATGGACAGGCAAATAAACTCTGATTCTGACTTTCCAGATAACTTTAAGTTACCAAGAAAAAATCCAACAAACCAGGTACGAATGATGGAGTCTGACTCAGATTTTCATAAAAGTTCCAAGAGACCAAAAACTAGTCATGGTAAAATTATAAACCAGTTCAATCACCAGTACAAATAACAGAAGAAGGGGTTAAGATTGAAAATTGGAAGTTAAAGGTTGGACAGCAGTTTACCTCTTTGAAGAAGTTACACGAAGCAGGTTTGAAGAAGCAAATGGCCATGTCAAAAAAGACTAATTTGATGCATTGCATGGTGTTTATTTATATTTTAGATATTCACTCCTTTTGTCTATTTATGGATGCATTTCTTGGCCTTAACATTTAGCCGTTAAGTGGCATAATTGTTGTTAGGATGTAGTTGAACCGGTACTCTATCATTTGACAAGTATGTAAGGGCGCGACTACTTTTTTTTAGTCTTTTGACATGTTTGTAAACTCACAATTACTGATCTTAGTTTTTATGTTCTACAATGAAGATTATGGTTGTTGCCAAATTTATTGTTTTACTTGCTTTATAATCTATTATTAATATTTGTTATGCCAATTTCAATTTATATTACATCCAACATAAGAAAAATTATCAATATAAGATCAAACAATTACATTACTTTTCAACAACGATATTCATAATCAATAAACATACATAAGCTTTACTACTACAACCAAGATGACTTTACATTTCCATAAGCTATAAGATCCTAATTCTACTTTCCCATCACTCTTTTATGAAGAAAATATAGGATAGAATCATAAACCATATCACTATTAGTGGTAATTTTGACATATTGGGAGAATTAGATATATGAACCAATTGCATATTAGTTGCTTCAACGAACTTTAGCTCAGCTTCGAGGTTTTAATCCTTGGTATGAGACCTGGACTAAACATTACACCTCGGGGAAAAAGGAGTACATCCAACCACCGGAAAAAATGGCATCTCTGGTCAGTACAAGTAAGGGATCTTTGACCCGCGTTAGTGTTGTCCATGTTGTTTGAATTACGACCACTTTTCTGCAATAACAAAGATCACACATAGCAACTAGATTATGAAAATAGTGAGAGGGATTAAATTGAGGCTGATATATATTCAAAGGAAAAGGATAAGAGGTTATATAGACAATATGATCGTTAAAATTTTATTTCATATCTACCCATACGCAGTTTAACATTAATCATGTTATTTGACGAAAAGGGTGCAGACTGAAATGGCGGGTTGAAATTGAGGGGTGCAACCTGAATTTCCCAAAGTCCTGATACATATTTATTTTTGGAACAAAATAAGAGGGTGCAAAGTGTAACTAACTCTGAATATTATAATAAAATACATATGATGTGATTAGTAACAATGTCTATATGTATATGTAATATGCAATATTATCATTCATAGAACCATACAAACATTATAATTAAATTGTATCAAATCGATTGCGAAGGTTAAAATTAGTCGGTAATCGGTATACATAAATGTTAAATTTTTTGATTAAAATCAACGGATATTCTTTTTTATTGCCCATTTTCTATCACAGGGTTATTCCTCTGTCACTTTGTCAATCATATTTTATTATATACGGGTGATATATCTCATATCAATATATCTCTATAAGCAATCAACTCCATACAAATGATTTTTCCCTTGATTTTGTTAAGCACACAGATCAAATTTTGATCTCATATAATAATTTAAGGGTATTGGACACCCTAAAATTATTTATGCACATTCTACTAGGAGTTGTTCCCCGTCGTTTGTGGATGGGGCCGTTTCCTAGTTAATATGCAGCCAATTAACTCAATTCGTATGAGGCGTTTTAAGACTTAACTCTATTAATATATGACCTTATAAAGCCTTTTGGGAGTGGTCCAAAAATAAATATGTGCGGACTCGACCCAGAGCGGACAATATCATCTTAATGTGGAGTTAAGCCTTGCTCGAGGCTCAAAACATTTTTTATATCCTCAATTCTTATATTTTAAATTAAAAATGAAATTTTGTAAAATTTTATCAACAATATTGATATTTATTTTAAAGTTGCAACCATGAGTTATATTTCTTAAATGATTTTTTAGACCAACATGCAGAAAAAATTGATTTTTGTTATAAATAATAGTTTACACATTAAACTTTTATTAAAAAAGAATATTTAATAATAATTTTGTATCGTAAAAACATTCATAAACATAAATTATCAAAACATATTAAATTTTTCAAAGTTTTGTTTTTTTATTTTACCTTCTTCCGAAATTATTTGTAAAATTCTAATTTGCATCCTAGTGGAGCTTTTTTTAACTATTTTTTCATATTTATAGATAATAATTGTTTTTGATTGAAATTAGTAGTATATTTTTTTGTAATTAAAATTTAATGTTTCAGATTTTATTTATAAATAAATCAAAATAATAATTTGAGAAATATAATGCGGACATGAATTTAACATAAATTTCAATATTATTTATAAATTTAACACATTTTTATTTTTAATATTAAAACAAGAATTGAAATACATTTTAGTCTAAAACATGTAAAGGGTGTGCAAAACTAATTTTATGGTTTATATAAATCACCACCTAAATTTAACAATCGATGTTTTTACAAGTTTAAAATTGTATATTAGATTTTAATAAGTATACTATGTTGCAAATATTGCAGTAAGTTAAAGAAAAATCGAGCTATTATATAATACGAGTAATTTTTAATATAAAATTTGTTTAAATGACTAGAATGTAGTCAAAATGACAAAATAGGAAAGATGAACATAGTAAATATAGAAACATTTGTATTTTAAAAATACTTCCTTTATTTTTAATTTATATTATAAATAATAAATATAATATTTAAAAAATCAAGAATAAGTTTTAAATTTCATGAAATGTAATGTTAAGTATATTCCGTTTAGTCAGTTTAAAATTTTGCGTAACTATACTTCTAATTAGAACTTTACGGTTATGTCAGGTTGCTCAAAATTAAGGAACCTTTTATGACGAGTTTGTCGAGCTCTATACCTGTTGCACAAAATTTCTCCAAGCAACACTGCAGAATTTATATGATGTGTCTTATCTGATCTAGAATTCATAGAACATTTATTGCTCGAATCCAATTGGACAAAACTAGTATGGTTTGCTTGTCCACATGACCTTCATCAATCTATTATGAAATCTTTTAATTGTGTCAATGGTTAAAATTTATTGTATACTTAAGTTTACCGCTCCTAATTATAATATGATATGATTTGCAGTTACAAATAAATATTCATTTCGTTTTATCAATGATTTGTGGAATGTATGATAGAGAAGGTGAAATATAAGAAATAGGTATGAAAGAAAAAACGGTTGTAGATACTGACTTGCTTGATTTTTCAAGACTAATGAGTATTTTTGGTAGTTTCCATTTCATAGAAATACAGGTACAATGGATCCAAAAATGTGGTGGCTTAATCTTGGAGTTTCAACACCCAAATATTTAAAAGATAACTTTGAAATTGTTTGGACAACCTTGTTCTTCATCTTGTTGGAAAACAATTGGAGTACATATTCTTCTATTCATTCTGGAAGGAATAATATACTGCCAACTTGAGTGGAAGATTTGGTCTTTGTGCATAATAATTTTGGCTACTTTTCAGGAAGACTGATCAATATTTGAGAAACGAGACAATGTTTTAAAATGTTGGGGCGATTGGTTTTATTCTCTTGATAGTGCATAGAAGTTTGAGATAGCCAATCTTTCACTTGATGACCCATAATTGGAAGCGATGGTGTTTAACGATGATTAGTTAAATGTCAAATTAAAAATGCATGTTCAGTTATATTATCTTTTAATGATGGACTCACTCATTCTATTTTTAATATTTGACGCTTTGGCATTGTACACACATCTTAAGGTCTTTTGATTGTATAGTTAATTTAATAATATTTAAAAAAATATGAATAAAAGTATATAATTAAATTTTTAAATCATAATTTTTTTTAAAAAAATAATAATTAACTTGGCAAATAGTCAAAATGTCAAATATTAAAAAGAAAAGGTGTATCATTTTGACTATTTAGATTGAATTCCATGAAGAATTTAGTCTTGTCAATTATCTACGTCATGTTAAACACAATATACATCATTTTAATTTTCTTACATCATGTTGTGTCCTTATATCCTCATATTTTCAAATTTTCCGAATTCGCATGTTTTCACACCACACACCCTCACTCCCGTACTTATGTCTTTTCTTCATAGCCAGATAATTGACGGAGTCGGTTATGATATTAGTTCTCCCTTAAAGGTATAAACTACAACAATTTGAAATACTTGTCAGCTTGTGACACGAAGCAATTTTAGCCATGTTATAATTGAATCAATTACAAGAAGGCTATTTTGTTTTCCTTCTCACAAACTACACCGGCTCAGAAATTTTTTGTTTTAAGATAGGTCGTATAAATTATTAACTCTATCAATTTATTATTTTATATTGTTCTTAGATCATATAATAATGTTGCCCATTGGATAATTCATTAGGATATGATTGATAAGTTTCAGTGCAACTGGATTGTTGATTTTCTTGAATGTCTTGCATCTCTTGTGTGACACCCCAGTCCCACATCGAGGAGACATTTAAGAATGTTGAGAAAGATTGAAGTTGTATGCATAACTCAATAACACTGATTTGGATAACTCAACATAGAACAAAGGACTTTGAAATAATCTATATTCCACTAGAATTAGTACAGATTATTTATTGGACATATACATGATGGTTTTGGTAGTTACAGTGAAGAAGACGTCAACAAAGATCCGTATAAAGTTTTTTAACATGTTCAGGCAACAGAAGAATAAAGGTAGAGTCATTTGAAGCATTTATCAGGATCAGTGTGAAGACCTCAAGGTTTTTTAGTGAAGTTCTTTGTATCTAGTAGAAGACCTGACATTAGTTTATACGATTATAATACGAAGGCCTGAGAGCGGAACTAGTTGTCTGTCAACCAGACCCTTGCACTAGACATCAGTGATCCGTGAAAGGAGAAGAAGTGTTATTTTTAGAAATACTATTAAGTGGTTTTGGTACTCAAGAAAAGTGACTAATATTTTAATTAAAAGGACCGGGAGATTAAAAGTTTTGAAGATATAGAGGACTGTAGCTAAAGGATAACGAGAATTAGGCTTGATTATTTATTCAGGTGCAAATTATTAATTTACAAGACCATGTGCTAGTTTTCCTTGTGGGCCCGAATTATTGTAGTTAATAATTAACTTTACATGGCAATGAGTTTATTTAGGTGAAAAAGAATGCATGCAATGTTTGGTTTAAGCAAAAGAAAATTAAGTCCTACTTATTCATTTTATGGCTTAGTAACTAGCAGTGGACCCCGTGAATGGATGATAAATGAATTAGTAGACTTGTTAAAAGAAGGGCTACACATATCTTTGTTTATTTTAGTGCTTTAATAATGCAAAGGAGTGGCTGTTTTTTAAAGTGGGAGTTGTCATTCTCAGGAACCCATGAGGCTACTTCATCCACATGGTGGACCCCTCCAAGACACCAAATCAATTGCATTGCACTTGTTACTACGCTTGCAACTTAGTTTTCACATGCCTACTCTAATCGTCACTTAGTTTGAAGATTAAGGAATGCTCCAAGGCAGCCAAAGGTCGCAAGTCACAATTCTCTAGCTACAAGGAAGAAGGGAATCACAAGTTAAGAGGTACAAGGGACTCTTGGAGTCGCCATTCAGATTTTTCTAAGGAAAACTTGTATCTCTCTCCTCTCTACTCGCAAGTAAGAAGTTGGAAGATAATTCTAAGTGATTGTTTCTCCTAGTAGTCGCCACTAAAATGAAAAGCATTTTAAATCAAGTCAATTACATTTCTGGTCATAAGTTAAAAAGAATACATTCTTAGGGATGCAAGTTAGTACAAATTGCAAGTTGTTCAATTCATTACTTGGTTGATCGAATGCCACGTGTCCTTCTCTTTCCAATAGCCTACCAGTCTATATAAACAAATCAGCAGCAATTGGAATTGAATCTCTCCCATATTAAATATAACGAAGCTCTTGCAAATTATATTCAGAATACTCAAAAGCTTGATTTGACAATGATAGGTCATGTCCAATTTGATTCACACCATTTAAATCCTTACAAACTTGTAACACTCATCATTTAAAGCTTCGTTGATTGTATTTAATATCATTTGATAAAAGCTTTAGATCTTTAGAGTGATAAGAAGAATCCTAGTTTGATAGCTTGTTGTTTTGGTTTTTTTTTATATTTGTAGGTTCGAGTCTTTCGTATTTAGAATTGTAAGCAAACCCTCTCGGTATTTATACTTTGAATAAAATCTTATTTACCCATAATATCTTTGTTTCTTTATTTTGTTTTCATAATTTGATTATTTGCTGCATTTATTTGTGAAAAATGAAAAATATACATTCACCCCCATGTATGTACCTTTTGGACCTAACAATTGGTATTAGAGCCTACTGATTGATATACAGATCAGATCCGTAAGATTAGTAAGTTTTATGTTGATTTTGGTTATTACGGAAGTCTGGAAGTGCTTCTGGTGTGTAGATCTGATTCGGGTTGATTTTTGGTCTTAGTATTCTTGATTGTTGTAGATTGATTGATTGTTTGGTGTTGGTGGATTTTGACTATTTAGGTGATCGTATTTTGAGACGTTATATTGCAAAACTTTTGTAGATCTGAAAGTATGAGTACTTGGACAGTTAACGACATCAAAGTTCCTTCCTTCAGTAATGTCAGTGAAAACAACTATAAATTATGGAAGAAACAGATCACTCTGTTTATTTTAGTAGTAAACCATGATGGAAAGGGAATTTTAGAGAGTGGTCTGTTTGTACTAAGAAAGGACATTTATGTACCTACAGATTCAGACAGTAGAGTTCCTCAAGAGTTTATCCCAAAGGATCCGTCTGAATATACCGATAGGGATAAGGAGTTAGTTTTTTTGGATACAAGTCTTCGATCAATTTTAGTTCAGTCAATGGATTCCAACATGCGTCATCAGATTAAGGATAGTGTTAGTGCTAAACACATCTAGGAAACTATTGAATCTATGATGGAGGGAACCGAAGATAAGAATAGACTGAATTTTCTGATGTCTAAATACAAGGAGTTTAAATCTCTTTATGCTGAAAGTATAAATCATTTGTTTGGAAGGTACACCCAACTTCTAGATGAGATGAGTACACTTGGGAAGAAATACTCACAGAAACAGATAAACAGAAAGTTTATTCTTAGCTTGCCCAATCATTTTAAAAATAAAGTGTCATCCAATAGAGAAGGACTGAAAGGATCAACCTATGAAGCTGAAGAGAAGCAAGGAAATGTCAAACATGGGTCTAAGATAGTGAACAATAGAAACAAGACCATGAAAGGATCAACATGTCCTGTAGCAGAGGAATACAGAATTCTTGAAGAAAATGTTGAAGGATCACTGACTTCGGAAGCTTCTACAAGTGGATTAAATCTGACTGAAAATGAAGAAACTACAGATGACTATTATACTTTGGAAGAGTTTGAGAAATTAGATGATCAAACTATGTTTGAGATTGCTTCTAAATATATGAAATTATATTTAGAAGAAATTCCAAATGTAAAGATAAGTCATCTAGTGGAAACAGTCAAGATCTTAAATATGGAGAATCTAGAGAGTCAGTATCCACACTACACCATATATGGCCTCTAGTAACACAAAAAATATGTGTAAAAATGGCCAAAAAATGTTACATAAAGCAAAAAATTGGGCTATGGTTATTGGATTTGCTCCTGCTACTATAGCAGTCTATGGTAACATTTTTGAACTTTTGGTAACAAATCTGAAAATGTAACAATAGACCCTCTATGATTATGTTAGTGTTTGTGCCCTAGAGACAACACTATTATGTTTATATTATGAAACATTTGGATTATTAATTCTGATTATATGGATTACTTTAGTAATTTACTATATCTTTATTTTCTGCGATAAGATGTTAGATTAATAAATGTCCTTGGAATATGATATGTAATTTTATATCTCTAAGTATGTGACTTAGAAATGAGATTATGAGAATAGTATCGATATTCATAAAGATCCCTAGTCGAGTCTTATTATTAAGGGACAATAATAATGCATTAAGACTAGTGTGAATGTTGATTGATGATCACATCTCATTGATCATAGGTTTAGTGATACTAAAGTCAAAACACAGGCACATGTATTATATACATGGTGCTGGAAGACCCAATGTGAGATTCTACATGTCTGTTGTGTCATAAGTAATTTTCACAGTAATAATGATGTATTGGTCCTTAGACTTGAAATCATTATATTTCTATATGAGAATTAATATACTTTGGTTGCATTAAAAGTTACCTTTAACCGGGTGATGATAAAAGTGTATATTGGGTATATTATGAATCATATGAGAAATATGAATGATCTAGAAAGAATTTAACCCTCCTATTTTAGGAGTGATATTATTGGCCTCTTGTTTGAGTTAGACTATGAAATGCATGGTCATGCTCAAATGTTGATTTGATGTTATAGTTTACTCATCGATCAAGGAAACCTGGATTAAATTATGAAGAGGATGACACATAACATGCCTCGAGTTTAATTTATAATATATGGTTAAAGGATTATAGTACATTGTACATTATACACAACAGGTTTAATCGATCACCGATTTAATTATTATTACTTGGGTAACAATGATGTATTACTAAATGCCGCTCATTGTTTATGATTTTAAATTAGATTTAAAATAGTTGCCAACGTAATAATAACCTAAAGGGTCGCACAAAGAATGATTGGAGGATTATTTAATTTAAATTCGGATTTAAATTAAATGTAAGTAATTCGAATTATTTGTTATTAATTAAGTGTGACTTAATTAATTAAATAAATAGGAAATTCGAATTTAATATTAAATCCGAAATTAAGTTATTGGATGATTAAGTGAGACTTAATAATACAATAATTAGAATTTCGAATTTAATAATAATAATAACTCTAAAATTAAGTTTAGGGTTGGAGGCCCATTAGCTCTTGCCTATATAATATCTTTTTCTAATAGAATTAGGGTTACACGTTTTATTTGATAAAACATAAACCCTAGTAGCTTGAAGAGAGATAGAGAGAGCAAGAAGGCGGCCTCAAGAACGTGCTAGTACACACCCATCCTCCGGGCGATCATTCGTGTGGATACCTTCAAGGTGTAGATCGTTCCAGCGACGGGCTACGTGGTGATCATTCAAGACCTCGATCTTTCCATTAACGTAAAGCTTCTTAAGGTAAACATACTGAAATACGAATTAAATATTATAATTCGCATGGATCCTGCGGAGGGTTTCGTTATTTTAAGATTTAAATTTACGTTTTCGATGCGTTTATGTGTGCTAAAAACCCTTCAATGGCATCAGAGCTACTTGTGAAAAGTTTTTAATTCGTTTATGTGTTTAACCATTTTCGATATATGAGCATGTACGTGATTCGTCATGATTTGATGTTGATATAATATGCTTGTATATGTATGGTTTTGAATATATGATATTCATGTGAGTTGTATAATTATAAGATGATTATGTAATCTGTATATATACTGATATATACATGATTTATGTTTGTTCTAATTATGAGAATCATATTAGATATGGATTCTGAATTGGTTGCTGCAGATTTGCTGAAATCTGGGTCTGGTGTCCGATTTACGTAAACGAATACCCTATTCGATAGGTAAACGAGCGTCTGAACAAAACTGATAGCAAAAGCTATCAACGACTCATCTGTAAGGCGTTTTAAGGCGTTTGACGTCGTTTACTTCCCGTAAACAGTGATTCTTGTTTTTATGATTTGATTCTGATTTTTGTCATATTTTCTTTTATGATTAGATCATGGATAATATGATATGTTAAGATCAGATTATGTGTTTTAACATGCTTTTATGTGTTGTATGAGCATGGTGGATGGTTATGGCCTTTCGACCTGAGTGTAATGCTTTTGGTTTTGGTTTTAAATACGACTTGCATGTCGTCAATCTTTGAAATCATAAATCTCGAATGTAACTCGAGTTATTCTTGTAAGTTCATTAGATTAGTTTTTCTTTCAATCATGTAATGTAATTGAAGACTCAAGAAGGCTATCCAATGGAGGTGATTCAAAGAAGAAGACGAGGCATACAACAAGTCTAAACAAAAAAGAAGACTTATGTAATAAGTAGTTGTATTTATTTCCATCACCATATTAGATTGACCTTAAACTTTATCATGAGCTTGATAAAGATCACATAGGATGGGGCCATAACCAAACACATTTACTTTATTACACTTTACATATTGATGTATGAATGTATGTATAGAATAGTTAATGATGCATGCTTTAGTTAGATTAATCATGCATGAATGTATGTAGTAGATACATCACCCAAGCCATGCCTAAACAAGATAAAATCTGTAAGACTCAACATTTTAAAATTTACAAACGATTATGAGATTCTCGTGTTTATGAAACACGGAATGAAATACGACTCTTCTTTATTTCCGACATGGGGCGATTTTGTCAACAACGGGTTCATAGAACTTGTAAGGCTGTGGGTTTTAAGCGAGACCGATGTGACTCCTCCACTACCTGGAAATCAAACCATTAACTAGTCTTGATTTGAAGTATTTTAATCAAGGAAAAAATAGGGAATCTCTTTATGATCGGATCATGATCGTTATAATACTAACAAAATCCTAATGTTTATATTAAGTTATTTAGATGTCTTCCAATATGTTCAACGCGTTAACCCCTAGATCGATAAGAAGTGGGTTCGCCAGAGCGAAGTACTCCCATCTATCGTGGGACGGCGTGTTGAAGTATATGATACTTTTCAGACCTTTGGGTTTTAACTTAACTAAGTTACCACAATAGGATTGTGAACTTAGAGGCATAGAGTTTGGTGAGATTTATTGGATAAATAAGAATAAATGTTGTTCCACTAAACTATCCAAGAGTTATATAGTTGATATAATTGACAAATGTTGTCTACCTTATTGAATCATGTTTTAGGCGTAAAGCCAAAGCTGAACTAAAACATTGTGAAAATTTGGATCTTGGCTCACTAGAAAGTATATAGAAGATACTCTTTCCGAATTAATAGTTAGGGCTATTAATTTGATAAAATAGTGGGAGATATATATTTTGAATATATATAAATAATCACTTGAACATAATTTAATAATCATCTGTAAACTAATTTATATTATGCATTTTAAACATTGTAGATATCAAATGGCAATCAATTCAAACAACTTCTCTGTGCGATCAGTCCTTGAGAAGGACAAGCTGACAGGAACAAACTTCCTTGACTGGCAGAGGAACTTGAGGATTGTCCTTAAACAAGAGCGCAAGCTCTATGTCATAGATATCCCTCGCCCTGCACCTCTCACTGAAGGAGCATCCCGTGCTCAACATAATGTTTATCAGAAACATATCGATGATGACACGGATGTTCAATGTCTCATGTTAGCGACCATGAGTGCTGAACTTCAGAAATAATATGAGAATATGGATTCTTATGATATGATTGAGCACCTTAAACGTATGTTTGAAGGACAGGCTCGTCAGAAGAGGTTTGATACTTTCAAATCGATGCATGCATGTAAGCAGGGAGAACGTGATACGGTTGGACCGCATGTTCTAAGGATGATTGGGTATATTGAGTACCTTGCCAAGTTGGGTGCCCCGATCGCTGTGGAGCACCAGATTGACCTAATTTTGCAATCTTTAAACAACAGTTATTCTCAATTTATGATGAATTACAATATGAATGAGATAGATAAGAACCCCACCGAACTGTTGGCTATGTTGAAAACTGCTGAGACCAACGTTCAGAAGACATCCCTTGCTCCCATGTTGATGGTGAATAAGGGGAAGGCCAAAGGAAAGGGTAAATGGAAAGGCAAGAGGAAGATGGGATCTAAATCGATGCCAATCTGAAACCTGATCCAACCAAGGCTTTGAAGCCTAAAGGTGGTGTTCCAAAGGTTGGTGATTGTCACTATTGCAAGAAACCAGGTCATTGGAAGAGGAACTGTCATGCTTATTTGGAGGATCTAAAGAAGAAGAAGGTTTTTGGTACTGCTTCTGATTCAGGTATTTATGTTATTGAAGTCAATTTGTCTACTTCTACATCTTGGGTATTAGATACTGGATGTGGTTCTCATATTTGCATAAATGTGAAGGAACTGCAGGGAAGTAGGACATTAGCGAAGGGAGAAGTTGACCTACGAGTTGGCAATGGAGCAAAGGTTGCTGCTTTAGCTGTAGGGACTTATCGTTTATCGTTGCCCACTGGGCTTGTTTTAGAACTAGATAACTATTTTTACGTGCCTGCGATTTGCAGAAACATTATTTCGGTTTCTTGTTTGGACAAGAAAGGTTTTTCGTTTTTGATTCAGAACAATAGTTGTTCCTTTTTATTCAATAATGTTACCTACGGGATTGCACATTTGTTTAATGGTTTATATGTTCTTGATATAGATACTCCTGTCTATAATATAAATAATGATAATAAATGTATTAATATGAAAGACTCAAATCAAATATACCTTTGGCATTTTCATTTAGGTCACATAAATGAGAAACACATTTCCAAATTACATAAAGATGGTTACTTGGATAAGTTTGATTTTGAATCATACGAAGAATGCAAATCTTGTCTCATTGGCAAAATGGCTAAAGCTCCTTTTACCGGAAAAGGTGAAAGGGCCACCGAATGATTAGGACTTATACATAGTGATGTATGTGGTCCAATGCGTATGATGGCAAGAGGTGGCTTTTATTACTTCATTACTTTTACTGATGATTTCAGTAGATATGGATATGTGTATCTTTTGAAGAAAAAATCCGATTCTTTTGAAAAGTTCAAAGAATACAAGGCTGAACTGGAAAAGCAAATAGGGGAAAGTATAAAAGTTCTACAATCAGATCGTGGAGGAGAATACTTAAGCCTTGAGTTTAAAGGTTTTGTAATAACCCCAATTTTTGGAAAATTTTTGAAACCCTTATGAATAGTGTTTTTGCTGAATGAGAAAACTTTTCATGCCACACTATGTAGGGGTTCTGTTATTGATCTTCTGGGATATTATTAGTACTCTATGTGGTATATAAGTGTATGTAAAGATCGTCAGAATCCAATTTCCGAACACTTTGATTTTTCCCGGAAATCCACTAGATACGGAAAGAATTGAGAAAAAGGTAACAGGATAAAAAGGATTTAAATTAAAGGATTATAAGAGAGGATCATAAAAAGGAATATAATGTATTGAGATAGGTTAAGGGAACCTAAGTAATAAGATCCCGGGTATGATCCCTCAAACGATAAACGAAAATGAAAGTTAAGCGAACCGTATAACAGATCAGCGGTCATTAGGCAAACAATTAAAAGCTAATCAAAGGGATTAGTAGGGATGATGTCATCCAACCAATAGAAAGAGGACAAAGGAGGGGTGATGACATCACAAAGTGATGTAGGCATGACATGGGAAGGAAGGAGGTGTGGTTGAATGAGAACCACACAAATTCAAGGGCAACAAGGTAATTGACTAAATCAAACAACAAAAATCAACCAACCAAAAGCAAAACAAGGCAAAACACAAAAATCTCTCTTCTTCTTCTTCATGCTCTCGGCCCATTTCTTAAAAAATGAAGATCCAAGCTCCACCACTTACTATTTAGCAAGGTAATTATCTAAGCTTCCCCATGGATAGTTATATACTTCCTATAAGTTTAAGCTTCTAATTCCAAGCCAATCATTTTCTATAAATCATGGAAGAAGATGGTGAATAGTGTTTTTCAAGAAATAAAATTTGTGTTCTTGAAGTTTTGTTTAGATTAAGCTTGGATAAGGACTTTAAGGGTGATTCCAAGCCATTCTCTTGATTCTCCACTCTCCAAGGAAGGTATAAACTACAAACCCTAGCTTTAGTTTTGAGTAATTAGGATTGAATGTGTTTGATATAGCATATGTGAAGCATGATGCTTGATTGGTTGAAGTTTGGTTGAGTTTGTAGAGATTAGTTGGTTTTGTTGCATTGTTGGAGTTGTAAATCTTGGTAATTAGTTAAAGAACCTAAGTAAAGCTTTTAGTTCATGTGGGGAATAAGTATAAATGGTTAATGTGGATTTGTTGGGGCTGTTATGATGTGGTTTGGAGGGATATTGGTTGTATGATTGATTTGGGGTTGATTTGTGGTTGGTTTTGAATGGTTTAAAATTGGGAAAACGCGTAAACATAGCCGTCGTAACGTCCGATTTTCTTTAGACTGTTTTTGTGCATAACATTAGGACCCGAGAACCCCCTGCTAGATTTTGACCATTGCCATGTTTAGATAGTTCATATTACGAGCTTCGTTTTGATATGTAGTTCGTTCGATTCGGATGCACGATTTAGGAGAAACGACCGTTTCAAGTAACGGCGTTTCGCGAACGAAACTTTTCCCCTCGCCTTACTTTGAAACATAGGTTAAAGACCAAAAAGGGTTAATTAATGTATGAAACAATTATGGTAAGAGTGTTAGGCAGTTGGTAAGACACTCGCGAAGGAATCTCCTTAAAACTCGTAAAGGTTAAATTATTAAAAATAGTGGAGCCGAGGGTACTCGAGTGACTTAAGAGAATCAGTAAGCGCAAAACGAGCGTTAGAGTCTGAGTTGGTTAGAGTATAGATTTACAAGTGACTTTGGTTTAATTCCAACTTACTTGTTGTTTATAGGTTACCAGAATTGTCCCGAGCCATTCGTAACCCCCAGTCGCTCAGGCAAGTTTTCTACCCGATATACTGTTGTTGTGATGTAAATATATGTATATGCATTATCTTGTGATAGTGCATGATTGTTATTAGCAAATTTTGCGATATATTGGAGCATGCTGATATGGTATATATGCATGTCTGTTTCGTAATCTGGTTATCTATCTGTTGATTTCAATGCTTATAGTTGCATAATACCTATGCTAGAAATAAGTAAGTAGTTGCGTATACCCTTAGTATAGGGGATAAAAGGTGAACATATTTCTAAACCGGGAGTCGATGTTCCCGAGTATATTATATATATATATTTATATATATATGGATATAGTTTTTAAAACTATGGATCGAATAAGGTTTATTCGATACCTTTATTTTACTTAATTGAATATTAATTTGAGTATTCATTCGAGGGCTTATGACTCAGTTTATATTATTATTGAATATTACTTGGATATTCATTTGAGGATGTATGACTCCTTTATTTTATGAATATTATTTATAGTATTCATTCGAGGTATTATGACTCCGCTTATTACTTAATAATATTCTTTATTGTATTAAAGAATAAGGTGTCGATAGTCAAACTTATTTTTGATTATTCAAATAAAGATATTACTTTCGTATAAGTATATCTTTGATTATTTGCTATTCATTTCAAGTATAAGTTTTAAAACTTCTACTTCAATTATTTTTATAAAGATTATTCTTTATGGAAATATTATTTAAATAATAATATTCAGATATTTTCTAATATATTGGGACTGATTTATTTTGTTAAATCAGCATCACTCCAAACATTCTTAAAAATGTTTTGCGAGTCTTCAAAATGATTTTTTAAAGTTAGAGCGGATTCCAAAACTCATTTTTTTTAAGATCCTCCTTTCGAAGGGGATTTAAATACTCGCTCAAAACCTGAGGGATCCGGCTCTGTGGTGTGTTTTATATTCGCAACAAGGTTGCTGTTTTGATAAATGAATTGATTACTTACCCAACACTCGGGAAGTAAAATTCTTGGAACAAGTTAATCCATTAACAGGCATCGCCTGGGAAATATCGGTGAGTTCTCCTTTCCAAATAGATACGACTTCTTGGTGGAGCCGTATCAACAAGTTTCTACTTGGGGAAAGTGGGGACGAGCTTTACGTTTCAGAGTCATGGATTTCATCTGAACTAGGAGTGGCGTAAGTGGCCGAGTAGCGTTGGCCCAGCCTTATTATATTGGCCCAAATGGCCTGGAAGTTCCGCTAAGGCGGCCCATTCCTTAGGAGTTCAGTGTTCGGTTGACAAGTAAATCCGACAGGTTCTCCTCTACATGTAGAAAATGGTGGGGTTGTACTACTACGACTGATCATCGTAAGTGGTCTTCCTGGCGCGGCAAACTCCCGTAATGAGTTCATCATCCAATTGGATAATTTCTGCAACACTACCCAGAGCACTTCGATAGAAAGGCTACGGTTGGGCGATTGTTGAGTGTTGGCAGGGTCAAGTTTTCAAAATGATGTTTACATCAAATGAAGTATCTCGTAACTTCATTTTATTTTGATAATATTTTAAAGATTTAATCTATTCAAATCTTGCCTTATAGTCTCATCTATATGATGAACTTTTGAAGCTAATTATAACTTGAACGGTGGTAGTTCAAGTAGTATTTGGGAAAGATATAAGTATATTGGGGTATCTTGTAACTTCATCTTTTAAACTTATATCTAATTAATAATTGTCTTATGAATGACAAAGATTTTCAGAAAAACGTTGAGACAAGGTTAGATATATGAGATCACCTTGCAACGATATTTTTTTTATACAGTTATACACTGGGACTTTGTGTATATTATGCATGGAAGAGGACTTCCAATATTTTGAAAAGTATATATGTATATATATATATACTGAATATTTTGCGACTTCATCGCATTAAGATATCAACTTGGTTCATTTCTTTTGACCAAGACTTTCATGAGTACTATGAGAAGGCTCATATATTGTTAATCATTATACATATTATTTTGGTGGGCTTGCTGCTCACCCTTGCTTTCTTCTTTCATCACACAACATCAGATAGACAAGATGAACCGGACCAAGCTTCCGATTCGCAAGAGGTTAGGAGACGTTCCGCAGTTTTCTAGAAGCACTGATGCCGCCATAGCTGAGGTAGGAACTACCAATAGGCTAGGCTTTCAACTTTTGATGTATCAGATTATGTATATTTATAAATTGTAATAATGGCAAAGAAATGTAAATTTATTCAGAAACCTATTTAAGGTGTATTGGCATATAATTGTGGAATAAAATGACTTGTGATTATTTTTGGATATTCATCTCTGAGACTATAACTTGTGGTGTGTGTGTTTATTGTGGGGTCACAGTACAGAGTAGTTGATTATTTATTAAGATTGGGTGTTGTTAAGGGAAATGGAACTCGTGACAACCCGGATCCCCGACCCCGGATTTGGGGGTGTTACAGGTTTCTTGAAGGAGTGTGGTATCGTATCACAACTTACTCCTCCTGGAACGCCTCAATAGAATGGAGTTTCTGATAGGAGAAATCGTACCTTGTTGGACATGGTGCGACTGATGATGAGTCTAGAAGGTCTTCCAATAAGTTTCTGGGGTTATACTCTAGAAACGGCTGCATATACACTAAACCGAGTTCCAACTAAATCGGTTCAAAAGACTCCATATGAGATATGGACTGAGAAACGTCACATCATGTCTTTTATGAAAGTATGGGGATGCGAAGTATTTGTGAAACGCTTGGTGTCTGACAAGCTGGGACCAAAATCGGATAAATGTTATTTTATGGGATATCCTTAAGAAACTAAAGGGTATAGTTTCTATAATCCTACCGAGAACAAAGTGTTTGTTGCTCGAACCGCTATATTTCTTGAAAGAGAGTTACTTTGAAAGAAAATTAGTGGGAGGACTATAGATCTCGATGAAGATCGAGTTGTACAAAATAATATTGAACCAGAGTTGGAAAATGGGCAGGAAGTACATCGAGATGTTCCTGCTCGGAAACACAGGTTGTTCATAGATCTACTAGGGCTCGTCATGAGCCAGAGAGATATTATGGATTTCTCTTGACTCAAGATGATGATGTAATGCTCATAGATAATGATGAGCCTCTTACCTACCAAGATGCTATGAACAGTACAAACTCCGAGAGATGGCTAGAGGCCATGAAATCCGAAATGGAATCCATGTATCAAAATAAAGTATGGACTTTAGTTGATCCACCTGAAGGGGTGAAACCTATAGGGTACAAGTGGGTTTTCAAGAAGAAAACTGACATGGATGGTAAAGTACAGACCTATAAAGCGCGACTGGTGGAAAAAGGTTTCAAACAAGTTCATGGTATAGACTATGATGAGACCTTTTCACCAGTTTCTATGGTCAAGTCCATCAGGATTTTGCTAGCAATAGCTGCATACTACGACTATGAGATTTGGCAAATCGATGTCAAAACTGCTTTCTTAAATGGGAGCCTTGAAGAGGATGTATACATGATACAACCTGAGGGTTTTGTTGATCCCAAGTTTGCTAAGATGGTCTGTAAGTTGCTTCGATCTATTTATGGATTGAAGCAAGCCTCAAGGAGATGGAATCGTCGTTTTGATGAAACAGTCAAAGAATTTGGCTTTATTCAAAATGAAGATGAACCATGTGTTTACAAGAAGTTTAGTGGGAGCCACGTGGCATTCCTAGTACTATATGTAGATGACATATTACTAATAAGGAATGACATACCTTCTCTACAGGCTGTTAAGACTTGGTTGGGAAATAGTTTCTCAATGAAGGACTTAGGTGATGCTACCTATATATTAGGGATCAAGATCTATAGAGATAGATCAAGGAAATTAATCGGCCTAAGTCAGAGTACATACATTGACAAATTATTGCATCGTTTCGGGATGCAAGAGGCAAAAAGAGGATATGTCCCAATGTCTCATGGGATATTGATCTCAAAAGACAACTGCCCTAAATCATTAGATGATAAGGGCCGTATGAGCAAAGTTCCATATACTTCGGCAATTGGATCTATAATGTATGCGATGATATGTACTCGATCTGATGTTTCGTATGCCTTGAGCATGATGAGCATATACTAGTCTAATCCTGGCGAGGGTCACTGGACAGCAGTCAAGAATATTCTTAAGTACTTGAAAAGGACTAAAGATTCATTCTTGGTGTATGGAGGAGATGATAAGCTGGTTGTAAAGGGTTACAATGACGCCAGCTTTCAAACAGACAGAGACGATTCAGTATCTCAGTCAGGTTTTGTGTTTTGCCTTAATGGAGGTGCTGTAAGCTGGAAGAGTTCAAAGCAAGAAACAATAGCTGATTCTACAATGGAAGCTGAGTATATTGCTGCCAGTGAAGCAACCAAAGAGGCTGTTTGGATACGAAAATTCATAACTGGACTTGGTGTGGTTCCATCGATCACAGATCCAGTTGATCTTTACTGTGATAAAAAATGGAGTCATCGCGCAGGCTAAAGAACCAAGGTCCCATTCCCGGGCAAAACATATACTTAGGAGATATCACCTCCTTCAAAAGATTAATGAAAGAGGAGATATACATATATGTAAAGTGCATACTGATGATAATGTTGCAGACCCACTGACTAAGGCTTTATCGCAGCAAAAGCACGAAGGTCATACTAGTTCCATGGGTATTAGATATATGGGTGATTGGCTCTAGTACAAGTGGGAGATTGTTAGTGTTTGTGCCCTATAGACAACACTATTATGTTTATATTATGAAATATTTGAATTATTAATTCTGATTATATGGATTAATCTTTAGTAATTTATTATATCTTTATTTTCTGTGATAAGATGTTAGATTAATAAATGTCCTTGGAATATGATATGTGTTAGTCCCTTAACAATGTAACAAGAATTACAGAAGGGGGGTTGAATGGAATTCTTGAAACTTTTTCTTTAATAAAAATGTTCTAACTCAAATATATATAAGTGTGAATTGATTAGCAAAATGCGGAATAGTTACTTGAAATGAATCAAAACACAAGTAATTAAGAACAAGAGTCTTTAAAAACTTTCTGGTGGATTTGAATGATTCCACCAGAGATATATAATATATATCGAGAGAACTATGTGTGCAAAAAGCTCACAACTGCTTACAAAATGATAACAACTAAGAACGAGAGAAATGCTAAGAATACAGCTTACAAATATTTCTCTCTTAGTTGCTTAGTTCCTTAGTTACTATTCTATTACTGCTTCTTGGTTTATATATCACCAAGATTACAAAGTATTAAGACAGGATAATAAAACAAAAACTATCAAGTCTAATACAATGCTACTTCATTACTCTATTCCAGCATCTTTGAATATCTTCATAATAGCATGGAAATGGTAATCCTTCTTTGTTCTCGAAAACTCAGTTGAATAGGCTACCACATTCCATTTGCATACACTCGACACATGTGACTGTGTTGTCACTGTCAATAGATATTTGAATTCTTTATCCGTTGAGTACATGATCATCCGTCGAGTTTATGATCATCCGTTGATGGCTTTGTTGATCATCCGTCGACTGCTATATTGATCATCCGTTGATAGCTATTTGATCATCCATCGATGGCTTTGTTAATCATCCGTCGGTAGCTATTTGGCACTTGACTTCATTTCATTTATACAGAATTACAAGACATCATCTATGTACAATTAATCAACCTATTCTGCATATCTAGTTAAAGTCAACATGACTTATATGCTACTACAGAATCTATACAAAGGTGTATGCAGAAATGTGCTACAAACTTATTGTTACATAAGCTACTCACTCGATGGATAATAAGTCATCATCTGTCAGGACTGAAATGAGTTATCCATCGGGACTATAATCCTTATCCGTCGAGTGCTACATTTTCACTAAGTAAAATCTACCAAGGTGTTTTGTTCATGAAATCATCAAGTACATAACATATACACAATAATCTCCCCAATTTATGTCTACTGGAATTGTAGCCATAAATTAAAAGATACTTGATGATAACAAAACACCCTAAAAATACAACTTTAGAAGAAAGTAGATAATACTGAAAAGTGCTTCAATTAACAAAATGTACAAAGTTTTGATCACAGTCATTTTCAAGATGCTCCTCTAGCCTGAGCAGATTTATCTAGTTTCTTGAAGTTCTGGATCTCTTTCCAAGCTTTCTGTTGTTTTCTTCAATCTGATTTTGGAGCTGCCTGTGGAATTCCAATTCATCAGATTCTGAGAGATTTAGCTTTTCTTGCATTTCCAAGAGAGTCTCATTGCTAGAGATGCTCAATTGGTCTTCTAATCTAAAAATTCTTCTCACTCCTTTGTCATCCATGAACTCCATCAGCCAGTAGGGCCTTAGATGCACTCTTCTCCCTTTATAAGGGATGATTAGAGTCTTTGGGAGTGCATCTTTTGCTCTAACACTCCTTAGTTCTTCAATCTTCTTCAGTACCAATCTTCTTGCAGTAACATTGAACCCAAAGTTCTTCTTGAAAGATGAATAAACCTAAATCAGTAAAGCTTGGCTTTCTAGAAGGATCCTGTAAAGTGGCCACTGAATCTCCTTTCCTCCCTTGTACTTGAACACTAACCTTTCAGGTAGGTTTCTGTATGCATCAATTCCTCTCACTTCATTTAGTTCATCTAGATAGAGGTTTAAATTAGAAAACTCCTTGATATCACTCAAGTACATATTATCTCCTTTGTTGACTTTAGATTGAGCTTTGACTAGAGATTTGGATTTGAGAGGTGACAACTTCACTTTCTTGACTGCTCTTGACTTTGTTCTTTTTGGCTTGCTGAGGATTGGTAAATTGAAGTCAGAAATTGGTATGTTCTCCCATTCTATTGGCTCATCTTTAGGCACAATAGGTTCACCATGAATGTTCCTGTAAGGATCCACCACCTTGATATCTTCAAATACCACAGAGGGTTTTGATGCTTGAGTTGTAGTTAGAGTGGATTCCTTGGGAAACTGATTCTCCAATTCCTTATCAACAATGTCCAGTTTCCTTTTGGTTCTTTTAGCCAATTCCTTGATTCTTGGAGACTTCTTCTGTTGATCAACTTGCTTCTTTGGATCTTGAGATTCAATGGTTTCAGATGGCTGAGCAAGAATTTGTTGTGATGAATTTACAGCATGTAGTTTGGCCAAGATAATAATTTGCTCTTTCTTTTGTTTAGCCTTTTTAGCATCTAGAGCAGCTTGCTTCTTTTCCTGCTTCAATCTAGCCTTTTCTTCTCTCTTTGCATGAGCAAATTGAGGATGTCCAGCCACCACACAAATTTCTTTCCCATTCCTAAAAATTTTAGCAATTCTCTTTTTGGAAGCTGAATCAGCTGGATCTTTGTAGAAAGCAATTGACATTGACAGAAGCTTCTTTTCATCAGGCTTAGGTGTCTCATACATAGTATCCAAAGGGTTCTTCAATGATAATTTTGGATAATTTACCCTTGGTTTCATAATTATTTCAGCCTTTGGAGATTTGATGCAGGATGACTGTCACCTTTCCAGATAGTCCATGCTCATCTCATGCACCGAAATTTACTTGACTTGAGAGTGATGGATGGCTGGCTTTACTGGCTCCTTGACTAGTCCAAACTTCTTTTGTATATCCTCATCAATCTTCTCCCAGTTGATTGGGTTCAACTGCTTCATTTCAGCTGCTCTTATATTGGCTGCTGCTTCATTTATCAGATCTATACTGTTTATAACTGGTGGCTTTGAGATAATAATTGAAGGCGTAATTACTTTACTGATTTGAATTTGAAGCTTATCCCCCTCACTTGGTCCTTTCTCCCCCTTTTTGTTATCATCAAGTTGAGCAGAGGAGGGGGTTTGAGCAGCCACCAGTTTTTAAAGTAAATCTGTCTGTTGGGCTTGATGAAGATGAATGGCTATTAAAGATGCTTCCATGGTATCCAATGCATCTATCTTGGTTGCAAGATCAGAATTTTTCCTTAATTGCCTCTTGATGTCAAGCATTGTAGCTTCTGGAAGCTTAGAGTCCATTTTGTCTGAAATGGCCTTCTTCATCTCCTCAATATCACCCTTGATGGTGTTTACATCCCTAGCATATTGGAAGCCTTGAATTTGTTGAAGTTGCAGAGAGGCTAGATGTGCCTGAAAGAGCTTCTTGGTGGTGGCATTTGAAGTGGTTTGAAGAGCAGTATTTTTCTGATTGATTAGTTGGATCAGGGTTGTCGTGAAGTAGTGCTCATCACAGTGCTTTAAAAATGCCCATGATGGCATACCTGATCTTGAACTGGAACCTACTTCTCCCCCTATATCCATTGCTTCATCTTCACTATCCCCACTTTCATCACCAAAGAAATTAACTGAGCCACCAGTCTCATAATCCCCATCACCAGCTGTAGAGGGCAAAGCTGTGATGGCATCCTTAGCTCTTATCATAGACTGTGTGGTATGCACCAGATTGAGCATCCTTTCTGCATTGTCATTGCCCTGTTCAGCTAGAAGTTGATAAGCTGGAACATGGTGAGTAAATGCCTCAGCATCAAGGGAGGTGGAATCTATAACATCTTTAGGTTGATGAGATAGTCCCTCCCTGTCTGCATCCTGGACATTCATTAACTCACTAGCATTGACATCCATCCTTATAGCTCCAGTACCTGCAATTCTCTCGTTTTCTCTCTTTCGTTGCATCAGGGTCTCACCCTGGCTCCCCACCCTCACATTCTCACCTTCACCTTCTAAGGTGGGACTCCTCTCACTTTCTTTTGCCAATCCTGAAGAAATGGATTGCATAATTTCACTCATTTCCTCTCCTTTTTCCTGGGAGCAACCCAGACTCTCACTCAAAACACTCTTCTCTCTCAATCCTAATAGTGACTATACAACCACTAATTCTTCTGTACTTGAAATAAATGAAGTTTGAAGTTGTGCAGAGATACTCGATGGATGAGTGATATCCATCGGGTGAGTGGATTTGCTATCCGACGGATAACTGCTATTAAGCTTATCCATCGGGATATAATCACTACTTGACGGATAAGTAATATCCATCGAGAGAGTAGAAATAAATGAACTAGGAATGGAAACTATAGTGGACTCTGTGCTGATTGAAGATATTTTGGGTACAGATGATTCACTTGCACTAGATTTTGGCTTCCCCAACAAAGTTAAAGAATGGGAATCAGGAATTGATGTGTTTATCATATCCGCATCCAGTGAGTTTGTGGGTGAGTTTGGTGTTTGAGGTGCTTCTATTACTAGAGATTTTGGCAGTGACTCCACATTTATTGGAGTCACATCAAGCAAAATTTATGAAGGTGCAGTGACTGTCTTTAGCACTAGTTTGCACAGTGTGTGTACCCTATGCATCCCCAAGGGTTTTAGATTTCTTCTTTCTGGTATAAGTTTGGGGTGAGCTTGTGTCCCTAACCCTTTTGGCCTGTGCTCTTGGTTGAGAGCTATTTTTAATAGCTACACCCTTTTGGGATGATGCAGCTAGAAATGAGCTTTTATCCTTTTTAAGCACTGCAGTTTGTTGGGAAACTGCAGTGTGGCTAGGCTGGGAACCACTCAACTTTCCATCCTTATCCGTAGGGTTTTTTTTATGTTCAACCCTTCCCTCACCTGTCTTACCCACCCGCACACTCCCCTCTTTGGTTTTGGTGGATTTTGCAACTGGCATCTTTTGAGAGATACTAGAGGGGGATTTCTTTGATTTGGATTTTGAAATATTTGCAGGTTTGGTAGCTTGGGTAGGCAACTGTTGGGTCATTGACACAGTTGCCATAGCCACACTAGAACTCAAAGAAATTAGTGAGATTGGAATAGTGGTAGGAATAGATGAACTTACCTCACTTACCTGAGGTGCTTCCATTACAGGGAAATAGAACATTGGCACCTCCTTGTGATGATTGGCCCTGTTCAAATCTGCAATGAGCCTTCTCTCTTGAACCCAACAATCTAATTTGTTGTTAGGGTTCTCAAGCACAATACCCTCAGATAGAGATGGTTAGCTAACATCATAAAGAATCTAGCATAATAAACATTCTTACCTCTCTTATTTAACTCTCCTAGTTTAAAACCTAACTCAAACAAAACAAGGTCACTGAAATTATAAAATTTATCTGTAACTAGCATTTAGATCATGTTAAGCATGGAGATATTGACTGAATCAAAATTACTGACTTTACCTGAAAAGACCTTTGTCACTACATCACACATAAAACTTCATTCTTTCCTAAGGCCCAGTCTCCTAATGTCACTTAACTTAGAATTAGAAAGAGCATAGTTCATGGAATTAAGCATATTGATTATATCAGTGTCAGTGTGTGGTGAGGTCACAGTGTTATCAGGAATCTTGAAACATGCTTTTATAACATCACTATTGATACAAAATTCTTTACCTTTAATGGTGAGTGTGATTGTCTTATCTGTTGAGTTGTATGTAGCAGAGGTCCGCATCTCTTCAACAACTTCACAAAAGATTGTGGGTGATTCCAGCATGGCATAGCTAAGCTTGTAATTCTTCACAAAGTCCATCATCTTGTGATAGTCACCAGATTGCTGAATACCCTTGTTTACTAATGCAGTGAAATTTTCTTCTCATAAATAAACCCAGTTTGAGACATAATCTTGACAACGGGCGCCATTGTTAGAGAATGAGAGCTTGAAGAGAAAGAGTAAGTGCTTTGAAAGAGAAAGAAATTTGAGTAGTTGATTTGAGAATGATAAAAGAAAAACAATTGAAATGAAATAAGCTTTTATACTATCTCAAAGAATAACTGCTAAAAACAATAAAGTAAAATAAAGTAACCAATGAAAATTTCCTAAAATAGCCGTTTAAAAATAAACTATAAAAATTCCACCCATTATCCGTCGTGTTATGCTTACAAACTGTAAGTATACTCGATGGATAATGTTCAGGGAATTAACGGCTGAGATTAAGACAATTCGAGGATGAGGATAGACATTTATCCGTCGAGTCATAAAATATTCCAGAAAAATAATTGATTTTTGTTAGCAAATAATATACCGACTGATGATCAAACTCGATGGATAAGGATCATCCGCCGAGATGTAAATTTTGACTTAGCCAAAATTTCATCCAAAACTGAAAAATCAATTAAATTTCTGGCTGCATTTCAACTAGAAAATTATCTCATGTATATTTAAGAATAATTAAGCATACCTAACTCACTTACCAACCTTGAAAAGGTGGATTCATCCATTGGCTTAGTAAAGATATCTGCAAGTTGTTTCTCACCTGGAAGAAAATGTAGTTCCACAGTACCATTCATTACATGCTCCCTTATGAAGTGGTACTTGATATCTATGTGCTTTGTCCTTGAATGTTGTATTGGATTTTCAGTGATGGCAATTGCACTTGTGTTATCACAGAAAATAGGAATCCTCTCAACTTGCAAACCATAGTCTAGCAGTCGATTTTTCATCCATAAAATCTGTGCACAGCAACTACCAGCAACAATATATTCAGCTTCAGCTGTAGAAGTAGAAACTGAATTTTGCTTTTTACTGAACCAGGACACAAGCTTATTTCCTAGAAATTGACAGGTTCATGTTGTACTTTTTCTATCAATTCTACAACCTGCATAATCTGCATCTGAATAACCAGTTAGATCAAAACCAGAATCTCTAGGGTACCAAATGCCAAGTTTTGGTGTTCTCTTGAGATATATGAAAATTCTCTTAATAGCTATTAAGTGAGATTCTCTAGGATCAGCCTAAAATCTAGCACATAAACATGTAGCAAACATTATATCTGGCCTATTAACTGTTAAGTACAGAAGTGAGCTAACCATGCCGCTATAACTTGAAATATCCACAGACTTTTCAGTAGTGTTTAATTCAAGATTAGTTGCAGTAGCCATGAGAGTTTTTGCAGATGTGCAATCCATTAGATCAAACTTCTTTAAAATATCAAAAATATATTTAGTTTGACTAATGAATATTCCATCACTAACTTGTTTGACGTGCAAACAAATAAAGTAAGTTAGTTCTCCCATCAGTACTCATTTCATACTTACTTTGCATCAATTTGGCAAACTTTTTGCAAAGTTACTAATCCATAGAGCCAAAAATAATATCATATACATAAATTTGAACAAGTATACTAGAGCCATTAACATTTCTAAAGAATAAAGTTTAATCTACAGTACCTCTTGTGAAATGATTTTCCAAAAGGAACTTTGATAAAGTGTCATACCAGGTTCTAGGTGCTTGCTTCAATCCATAAAGTGTTTTCAAAAGATAATAGACATGTTCTGGAAAATTTGGATCTTCAAAACCAGGAGGTTGACTGACATAGACTTCCTCCTCCAAATCTTCATTCAGAAAGGCACTTTTGACATCCATTTGATAGACCTTGAAATTGGCATGGGCTGCATAGGCTAAGAAGATTCTGATGGCTTCAAGTCTTGTAACAGGAGCAGATGTTTCATCAAAATCTATTCCTTCTTGTTGACAATAGCCCTTAGCAACCAATCTAGCTTTGTTCCTGCTACTATGCCATTTTCATCCATCTTGTTTCTGAATACCCATTTGGTGTCTATTGGATTCTTTCCTTTAGGCTTGGGCACCAGCTTCCATACATTATTCCTTTCAAATAGGTTTAGCTCCTCCTGCATAGCTAAAATCCAATCAGGATCCAACAAAGCTTCTTCTACCTTCTTTGGTTCTTCCTTGGAAAGAAACCTGCTGTACATACATTCTTCTTGAGTTGCTCTCCTGGTTTGAACTCTAGAAGAAACATCACCAATTATGAGCTCAAAGGGGTGATCTTTTGTCCATTTTCTTTGTTAAGGTAGATTAGCTCTAGATGAAGAGGCCTCATTATTGTCTTGATGTGTGATTGAGTTTTGATTGTTAGAAACTCCCCCTGAGTTTGTGGATCTTTGATTTGAGAAAGGGGAACTTTCTATAGGTGATCTATCCTGACTTCCTGCTCCTTTTGATAACCAGACGGATGGTGAATTTTGAGTACCAACGAATGAAGCTGGTTGTCTCTCGACGGATAACGCAGATTGCCTCCCGATGGATGAAGCATTATGCAACTCGACAGATGTTGAGTTTTGTGCTTCATTGGTAGTAGATTTTTCTGCATTATCCTTTGATACTGTTTCTTGATTACTTTCATCATCACTTTCATCACTAAACATCTCCACATTGTCGAATTTGAGGCTCTCATGGTAATCTCCATCTTGAAGTCCTTCAATCTTTTTATCATCAAACACAACATGTATTGATTCCACAATAATGTTGTTTCTTAGATTGTAGATTCTATATGCTTTACCAACAACATATCCAACAAAAATTCCTTCATCTGCTTTAGCATCAAACTTCCCATTTTGATCAGTTTGAATTCTCAGAATATAGCATTTACAGCCAAAGACATGAAGAAAATTTAGAGTTGGCTTCTTGTTCTTGAACAATTGATAGGGAGTCATGCATCTTGCTTGATTAACCATGGAAATATTCTGAATGTAGCATGCAGTATTTACAGCTTCAGCCCAAAAATATGTTGGCAGTTTAGATTCTTCAAGCATTGTCCTGGCAGCTTCAATAAGTGATCTATTCTTCCTTTCCACTACTCCATTCTGTTGTGGAGTTCTTGCTGCTGAAAACTCATGCAGAATCCCATTTTCCTCACAGAATGCTCTCATGACTGAATTCTTGCACTCAGTTCCATTGTCACTCCTAATTCTTCTAACCTTGAAATCAGGATGATTATTGACTTGCGTTATGTGATTGATGATGATTTCACTAGCCTCATCTTTAGACTTTAGAAAATATGTCCAAGAGAACTTTGAGAAATCATTTACAATTACTAGGAAAAATCTTTTCCTTGAGATGGACAACACATTGACTGGTCCAAACAAATCCATGTGTAGCAGTTGCAAAGGTTCTTTAATTGTTGAATCAAGTTTCTTCCTGAATGATGCTTTAATCTGCTTCCCTTTTTGACAGGCATCACACAGTCCATCCTTAGAAAACTCCACTAGAGGAATGCCTCTAACTAGTTCTTTCTTTACTAGCTCATTCATGGTCTTGAAGTTTAAACGGGATAGCTTCTTGTGCCATAACCAACTTTCATCCTGACTTGCTTTTCTGGGAAGACAAGTAACAGATTCTGCATTAGATGAGTTGAAATCAGCTAGGTACACATTTCCTTTACTCACCCCAGTGAGAACCACTTTGTTGCTTCTTTTGTTAGTCGCAACACAGGTTTCTGAGTTGAAGGTTACTGAGTTGCCTTTATCACAAAGCTGGCTGATACTCAACAAGTTGTGTTTGAGACCATCCACCAAGGCAACTTCCTCAATGATGACATTGTCCTTTAAAATCAAGCCATATCCCACAGTATATCCCTTGCTGTCATCTCCAAAAGTAATACTTGGGCCAGCTCTCTCCTTGAACTCTGTGAGCAGGGTAGAATCACCAGTCATATGTTTTGAACAACCACTATCCAAGTACCAATGATTCTTTCTGTTTCCCTGCACACATCAAAATCAAATCAAGTTGATTTTTGTACCCAAGTTTCCTTGGGTCCTGCTTTGTTAGCTTTATTTTTTAGTTTCTTAGGCTTTATCTCATTTGACTTGGGGATATCAGATTCATCCTTGGTCATTTGAGTTGGGCATTTGAAACCATTCATTGCAACAGAATTATTATGCATATTATAATCAACAGGGAATGGCATGCTATTAGTGAACATGTTATTCCAGTAAGGCATGCTAAATGGAATTTGTGGCATACTAAATGCAGCATAATAGGGATTAGGTGCAAATGGCATATTAGCAAACTGTGCATTCAAATTATGTGTAGACATAACATCATAGGCATGGCATTCATGTTAGGAAAGTGAGGTGGCATAGACATGGAAGTAGGCATGGCATATTTGCAATTAACAAACAAATGATTTACACTACCACACTTGACACAGATTTTTCTAGGAGCATATTTATCAGGTGTGTAGTTATTGTGTTTGTTAATCCCTACTTTACCATTTCTATTATTTTTCTTTTTAACCTATGTTTTCACCTCAATCTTTTCAAGTCTGTCACTTAACTGTTTGACAGTCATGTGACCAACATTAGCCTTTTTCCCTTTCTTAACTTGACTCGATTCTCCTGAAACAAAGTTCTTGGAAACAGATCCATACTTTCCATTCAACTTAACAAGTTTGGCTTTACTGATAGGCTTGCTTACAGCCGACGGATGAGGATTTTCATCAGTCGACGGATAACCCTTTTTATTATCCGACGGATGATCCTCATCATCCGTTGAGTCTACATCTGTTAGCACTCCATCCACCAAATTTGGTTCTAGTTTCTCCTTGTTCTTTTTATAGGCTGCATCACAGAAAGACTCGATTCCTTGAACTTTGGTAATTTGAGCATGGACATCTCTAGATGTTTTCCATGCCTTAATCACCTCATGTTCACGCTCGAGCTGCTTCTTCAAAATTTCTTCTTTCTTCAAGGACTCAGTTAATTCCTCCTTGGCAATCTTACACTCAATTCTTAATTTTTCAAAATCAATGAACTGAGCCTCTAGCACATTATTTCTCTCACTTAAAAACAAAATGTTTTTTTTGATTTTAGCATTTTCTTTAGTAAGAGACTTAAGTGTAACACGCAAATGATATAACTCTGTAGACATGTCATTTATAGCATCATTACACTCAGCTCTAGATAAATGTGCAAGGTTTGTAGTAATTAACTAATTACTTGAAGAACTTGTTTCTGTTTCATCAGACTTGGCCATTAGGGCTAGATTGACATAGCCGACATCTTCATCTTCATCCAGACCATCTGCTGCCCAGTCGTTTTCTTGTGTAATGAAAGATCTTTCCTTTTTTTAGAGCAGCTCAAAGTATTTTTGCTTATAATCCACAGGCTCAAACTATTTCTTACTGGAATCTGACTTCCTACACTCACTGGTAAAGTGCCATGCCAAGCCACATTTCAAACATTTGAATTTTGATTTATCCACCATATTTCTATTTGGCTTGGCTGCTCCAAAGTTCTTTTTGAACTTGAGCTTGGCAAATCTTCTGGAAAGAAAGGCTAAATGTCCATCAATGTCTTCCATGTCATCTTGGCTCAAAGAATCTTCACTTTCTACTGCAAGCCCCATGCCCTTGTTTTCACAGACCCTTGAAGTTGACTCAACAGCTTCCATCTTCATCTCCTTCTCTTTCTCTAACTCGGAAACTAGTGCAATGGACCCTCCTTTCTTCTTTCCTCTCTCCATCCTCTCATCTTGCTCTATTTCAAGCTCAGAAGTTTTCAGGATGCCATACAGTCTCTCCAAAGTAAACTCCTTATAATCTTGTGAGTTTCTTAATGAGACTGTCATTGGTTTCCATTCCTTTAGAAGAGATCTAGGGAATTTCATATTGGAGTCTTTTGTCTGATAGACCCTTCCATGCAACTTTAGAGCATTTAGCAGTTTTTGAAACCTACTAAAAATGTCAGTGAGAGACTCACTTTCTTCATTATGAAAATGCTCATATTGCTGAATCAGTAGCTGCATCTTGTTTTCTCTAACTTGCTCAGTGCCATCACAGATGATCTGTATTGTATCCCAAACATCCCTGGCAGTTTTACAGTTGATAATGTTGTCAAAAATATCACCGTCAACTCCATTAAACAGGATATTCATGGCCTTTTTATCCTTCCTAACTTGTTCAATATCAGGATCAGACCATTCATACCTTAGCTTGGGGACAGATGGCTCATTTCCAGTTGCAGCTCTCATTGGAATATAAGGGCCTCTTTTTATGCAGTCCACATAGGCCTCATCTTGAGAAAGCAAATGAAGATGCATCTTTACCTTCCAATGATGGTAATTATCTTTATCAAGTAAAGGAAACTTGACTCCAATATCCTTCTTGTTCATCTTAACAATGTAACAAGAATTACAGAAGGGGGGTTGAATGGAATTCTTGAAACTTTTTCTTTAATAAAAATGTTCTAACTCAAATATATATATAAGTGTGAAATGATTAGCAGAATGCGGAATAGTTACTTGAAATGAATCAAAACACAAGTAATTAATAACAAGAGTCTTTAAAAACTTTCTGGTGGATTTGAATGATTCCACCAGAGATATATAATATATATCGAGAGAACTCTGTGTGCAAAAAGCTCACAGCTGCTTACAAAATGATAACAACTAAGAACGAGAGAAATGCTAAGAATATAGCTTACAAATGTTTCTCTCTTAGTTGCTTAGTTCCTTAGTTACTATTCTATTGCTGGTTCTTGGTTTATATATCACCAATATTACAATGTAATAAGACAGGATAATAAAACAAAAACTATCAAGTCTAATACAATGCTACTTCATTACTTTATTCCAGCATCTTTGAATATCTTCATAATAGCATGGAAATGGCAATGCTTCTTTGTTCTCGAAAACCCAGTTGAATAGGATACCACATTCCATTTGCATACACTCGACGCATGTGACTGTGTTGTCACTGTCAACAGATATTTGAATTCTTTATCCATTGAGTACATGATCATCCGTCGAGTTATGTTCATCCGTTGATGGCATTGTGGATCATCCGTCGACTGCTATATTGATCATCCGTTGATAGCTATTTGATCATCCGTCGATGGCTTTGTTAATCATCCTTCGCTAGCTATTTGGCACTTGACTTCATTTCATTTATGCAGAATTACAAGACATCATCTATGTAAATTAATCAACCTGTTCTGCATATCTAGTTAAAGTCAACATGACTTATATGCTACTATAGAATCTATACAAAGGTGTATGCAGAAATGTGCTACAAACTTATTGTTACATAAGCTACTCACTCGATGGATAATAAGTCATCATCCGTCGGGACTGAAATGAGTTATCCATCGGGACTATAATCCTTATCCGTCGAGTGCTACATTTTCACGAAGTAAAATCTACCAAGGTGTTTTGTTCATGAAATCATCAAGTACACAACATATACACAACAATATGTACTTTTATATCTCTAAGTACGTGACTTAGAAATGAGATTATGAGAATAGTATCGGTATTCCCAAAGATCCATAGTCGAATATTATTATTAAGGGACAATAATAATGCATTAAGACTAGTGTGAATGTTGACTGATGAACATATCTCATTGATCATAGGTATAGTGATACTAAAGTCAAAACACAGGCACATGTATTACATACATGGTGCTGGAAGACTCAATGTGAGATTCTACATGTCTTTTGTGTCATAAGTAATTCTCACAGTAAAAATGGTGTATTGGTCCTTAGACTAGAAATCATTATATTTCTATATGAGTATTAATATACTTTGGTTGCATTAAAAGTTACCTTTGACCGGGTGATGATAAAAGTGTATATTGGGTATATTATGAATCATATGAGAAATATGAATGATCTAGAAAGGATTTAACCCTCCTATTTTAGGAGTGATATTATTGGCCTCTTGTTTTAGTTAGACTATGAAATGCTTGGCCATGCTCAAATGTTGATTTGATGTTATAGTCTACTCATCGATCAAGGAAACCTGGATTAAATTATGAAGAGGATGACACATAACATGCCTCGAGTTTAATCTATAATATATGGTTAAAAGGATTATAGTACATTGTACATTATACACAAAAGGTTTAATCGATCACCGATTTAATTATTATTACTTGGGTAACAATGATGTATTACTAGATGCCGCTCATTGTTTATGATTTTAAATTAGATTTAAAATTGTTGCCAACGTAATAATAACCTAAAAGGTCGCACAAAGAATGATTGGAGGATTATTTAATTCAAATTCGGATTTAAATTAAATGTATGTAATTCGAATTATTTGTTATTAATTAAGTGTGACTTAATTAATTAAATAAATGGGAAATTCGAATTTAATATTAAATTCGAAATTAAGTTATTGGATGATTAAGTGAGACTTAATAATAAAATAATTAGAATTTTGAATTTAATAATAATAATAACTCTAAAATTAAGTTTAGGGTTGGAGGCCCATTAGCTCTTGCCTATATAATATCTTTTTCTAATAGAATTAGGGTTACACGTTTTATTTGATAAAACATAAACCCTAGCAGCTTGAAGAGAGATAGAGAGAGCAAGAAGGCGGCCTCAAGAACGTGCTAGTACACACCCATCCTCCAGGCGATCATTCATGTGTTACCTTCAAGGCGTAGATCGTTCCAGCGATGGGCTACGTGGTGATCATTCAAGACCTTCATCTTTCCATTAACGTAAAACTTCTTAAGATAAACATACTGAACTACGAATTAAATATTATAATTCGCATGGATCCTGCAGAGGGTTTCGTTATTTTAAGATTTAAATTTACATTTTCGTTGCGTTTATGTGCTAAAAACCCTTCAGATTATACCTTCAGTATCTATGGTTGCAAAATGCGGGTGTAACCACAGATCTATTGCAACATCCCTAAACCTTTAGTAACACCAAAAAAAAATGTTACAATAAACTCTTTTGTAACATCATTTTTGCTATTGTAACACAATATTGTAAAACAATTAAATTATTTTTCTAATATTTTATAACTTATTGTATCACTTTCTTTATAAACACTCTTGTATTTGCTATAATACTATTGTACTTATTATAATAATTTTTCATATTTTTTCCAACATGAAAATATCAATTGGTTACACTTGCAACACTAAAAATTTAAATACATATTTAACTTAAAAACTCAAATCCAAAGTTTAAATTCAACACAATACAAAGTTCTAAGGCAGCCAATATTAATAAACTTTGCAAATCAATCGAAAAACCGCAATTGTTGATCACATTTCTAATTAAACCAAAAAAAATGAAGTTCTAACATCAAGATCGATTTCTAATATGTTCCGCATTCTTCTCGCCCAACTTTCTCATTGTCTCCTGAATTTTTCTATCAAATTCTCTTCCATCTAAATTTCTAGCACCAATGCTTCGAGTATGCACATATATGGGAGGAGCTGTAGCACCAGCAAGCCGTGATGCTGCATAAAATGTTCCAGTTGACTGCAAGGAATGGGTTGACATTAAATATGGAATGTTTCAAGCTCAACTTATAAAAGATCTGCCCATCTGCAGTTTTATTGTAATTAGTATTACTATTTGGGCAAACCAAAATACACAACATTAATGTTTATGATCATATTCCAGTAAGCAAATGTGTATAATCTGCCACCAGCCCATATAACTACTGGTTTAAATATGTAACACATGTATATATATAATAAGGACATGGACATAAGTACTATATATTTTTTACCATGACAAACATAAATATATGAGAAAAAAATAAAGCTGGCAGGAGGAGGTGATACTTGCACAATGAAATTTATGTCATCTTAATTACAAAAATGTTTACACTAAAGGGAACTGTAAAATTGGAAAAAAATATAGTACATGTACCTGTAAAGAAATTGTGTCACACATTGCAGTTGATCCACAGTTGCCATCACTGCCTTCCTTGACTAATCCTAGAACAAGTCTTTTAAATTATATTTCACATATTATACTGTTGATATTAATTGATTAACTAACATGATGCAAAGCTTACATGTATAATGTTAAATGAAAAAACCCTAAATGAAGAACTAACAACTACCCCCCGTTTCTATTTCTTTGTCAACATCTTGACCCTTTTCTTCATCCTCCTTTCTTCTTATTTATAATATTATAATTTTAAAGAAAATATTATTATCATTAACAATAACTTCTCCGCTTCTCTTTTGCACCCATAATTCTCATTGGACTATGACCGTACTTTATTATTCTGCTTAATTTATAACTCATTTTTAATTCATGTCCTAAACCTAACTCATGAGATAGCTTCATGTGAATTTGCTGCTAGCAGCTAAATGGGGAAGATGAAGATTGATTTTGTGATCTTTATATTATTTTTTGCGTTTCCAATTATCGCAAAGGCAGAGATATACATAGTAACTATTAAGGGAACCCTGTAATAAGTTATAGTGATGTCAACAGGTATATGTTGTTCATTTTCCTAATCAATTTTTCTTTAACTTATATTAGCTACATATGTTTACTCGGAATCCGTGACTTCTATTGGTGTTCTACACATTCTAGAGCAACATTGTATCCTGATAAAATAGTCCAGAAAAAAAAAGAAATTAAACAAGTTAATCATCATAAACTAATAAAGGGAAATGGGAAGCTTACAGAGGAGGTTTCCAGAGAGCCAAATGATCAAGTGGAACCACTGTGGAAGGGAATTCTGTACACAATTCCTTATAACAGCACTATAACCTTCCTGGCACAAAAAATATTCATTTTCAGTAATGATTCTTGTGTCAATGTTCGAGCACTATCTATATAACCAAACCTTGCTTATAAGATGTTCCAGTTGCTAGATCCCGCCACTGTCTTCCTCAAGATTTGCAAGGAAGCAACCTATGAATTTGGATGGGTAATCCCTTAATGTATTCCCAATTAGTCAATTTGGCAGTCATACAATAAATTTCTTCATTAATAACAAATAAAGTAAATAATATTAATAAAAACAAATATAAATAACTTCCATATTGATTGCAATTGAGGATTTATTTCTCAATTGTCTTTCTTATCTATATAATTATCTGGACTAAATCGTGAAATTAACATATACATTATATATGAATGCTTTCTTGTAGCATATATAATGGCATTGTTCAAAATATAATTACTATTTTATTAACCTTCCACTTGCATATTATACGTATCTGTGCAAAATCACTTATCTGCCGTGACATCAACCTAAGGACCTATCCAACCAAACCAAAACAAAAAATCACAAAAAGAATGTCTATACATCAATCAAATACATACAAAAAGTGTCTAGAAATCAAGAAATAATCTTAACAAATAAAATGGCACATACTAGAACAACAAGAATTAAAACTCTTAGGGACAATAAGAGTATAATTTACTTAAGAATGATGCTCATGAATCTTTATACTATCACTTGAAAGGCTACTTTGACGCATTTTTATGGCACCTCACAATAAAAATAAAATGGAATGTTGGTCATGCATTTGAGTTAAGAAGTAAAATACTTTCCATTTAATTACACAATCTCTAAACTATGTTGCTTTAGTGACACTGCTACTAATATCACAAAACCGCTAAGAAGAACCAACCAATTTATAAATAGTTAACTACGACAGACTCAGTGCAATGATTCATTACACATCCATTTGCTTGCAAAAGGTCAATTCATGATCAAGAAGCCCCGTCTCAGCTGTTACGACTGGTATTTTGTGTAATATTATTTGCGAGCTCTGTATAATATTAGAGTCGACTATAAATATAATTATTGATTGTATATTTGTGTGAATGGAATTTGCTGCATCATAAATTGCTTCATTTAAAATATGAATTTTTCAAAGCAAGAGTTTTATTAATTTCTCTTATTCTTGATTTATAGAGAATATTTTTTACCTTGGTAAAATTTTCTTTTAAAAATTATTTCATTCACAAATCACAAAAGTGATCTCATAAAATTTCTAAAAATCCAAGTTATTTTATGGTACAACTTTTATAATTTTCGAAATTTTATTTTATTTTATAAAAATAAATCTTTGAAATTAGTAGTTTAGTAATTAGCAATTTACATGAATACCCATGCATGCAAATACCCTCCCATTCAACTTAAAGGGCTAAAAAGACAATTCATACCCCACTAACTCTCTTTTATCCACCAAAAGACCAAACTAACCTTACATGCATTTTTGGCTTAGCTTTGGGAGAAGGGCACTCTTGTAAATTCTGAACTCCACTCACATTTAATCAAATCAAAACCATAAAACAAGCACAAGTTGTCATGATCATTTCATTTTTCACTCCACACTCCACCCTCACCTCACTCTCTCCTCCCTCTCTTCTCTTCCCTCTCGGCTAAACCCCTTCCCCCATCCCCTTCATTTTTTTCTTCAACAAATCCTTGCCTTTCTAGTGTAATTTCACTACTCATTAATATATAATACACTTTCCAAGAAGTTCCATGCTTAGGAGATGAAGTTTAATGCTTGCATGTCTTGTTTTTATGTGATCTCCAAGGAGAAACTCTTTATTCATGTGGATTAAAGAGTTCTCCATGAGATATACTTTTTATGTGCATAAACTAAGTGTTTCCTTGATTAAAACTCCTTTAAAACACTTGCATGCTACTGATCTCTAGTTGTAATGTCATGTTTTACTTTGCATGTTAGAGATAGGGCATTATTTACAAGAATGATCAATCTATATATGCTCTCTTTTTCGAAAATATACATGCATGTTTGGCTTGTGATTAAATTCGACCTATGTGGGCTAAAAACGAATTATTTCCTTGATATCATACTTGATCTTAGTTTTTAAAATATAGTGTGCATGAGCCCTTGAAATAATTTAGTATTTTAAGTGGAATTTATGAGCTAATAATCCCATTATTTAGTCGAACTTGTTTTTGTGATCATTGTGAGTTGCATGTTAAGTTTTAGTTTGCATGTTGGTGCTATAGGGCATGAATGATCTCCATTCTTGGTTGAGGCCTTAGTTTAGAGTCTTATAGAAGTAAATTTGCCTTGGTTGAGATTTAATTCATGGTTTTAAAGTGGGAGTTAAGGTGGAAAGGCTAGGATAGAATCCTGAAATTTTTCCAGATTTGCATGTGAGTTGTGTGTTGATTTGAATGGGCATTTCTTAGGCATTGTTAGGCCCAAGACACGGGGAGTTATTACTTTGGTTGTAGTTGAGTCCAGAAGCCATTAATTAGAGAAACCCAACCATTTAGTGAGGTGCACACACCAAAACTTAGATTCTGCCGGAACAGGGGACAGATTGAGTTTAGTACGTTTTGGAGATCAAAAAGTTGGATTAAGAGTAAGCCCTCATTAGGAATTGATTACTACTGATACTAGGGAGTTTAAAGAAGAGTTTCAAGTCGAACCATGGAGGTTTAGAGTTAAAACCAATGAGTTTAAGTTAGTCCAAAACAGGGCAGTTTTCAGGACACTCATTTAGAGTGGTGTCAACTTTGAGCTTAGGCCCAAGAAAATCTAGGAAGGCCCTTAGTGTCATTCAAAGTGCACAAGTTTGCTTATATACTTAAGAATCCAGTAGGTCAGTTTTGGTTAGGAATATTCGAGCTTTAGTGGTGTTAAAAATCGAGAGTTGCCTAAGGTGTCGCCATAAGTATGCAAGTGAGAACGCTTTCTTTTAGCGTTTAGTTTTATGGACCCTATGAGTGAGGCATGAGTGAGCCCTAGAATTTGAATTTATATATAGGTCAGTGGAGTGTTAGGCCAAGGTTTTGGCTAAGAGAATTAGAACCACCAAGTGTGGGCCCTTCAAAAGTTGAGACTAGTTTAGTAGTGTGTCGCAAGTGGAATTGTGGAGACTTGAGAGTGAGATCATTCAAGTCCCGAATAAAGCATCAAGCCTAAATAATAGTATGAGTATACCTATATGTGTTATGTGCTCCAAGGTGCTACTATATGTATATGTGCATGGTATTGTGTGTTAACTTAGTGTTTTATGCAATATAAGACACTAAGCGTTACTTGGAGTCAATTTGTGCATTTGGTGTTAGGGTTGCTTGGTGTCATAAGAGTCCGTAGTAATGAGGGATTCTTATTATTTTGTAGGATCAAGTGAAGATAGGAAGCTTGCCGTCAAGGTCGAGTAGTGCTCCCGTCACTCCCAAGACAAGTCGTGTGTAGTCAAACCTCTCAAGGAAAGTGTCCTTCCCTTGTAAACTTATATTGTGCAAGTGTACTCTTCCTTCGTAATGACATTATGCGAGTGTTTCCCCTTGTTGAATTGATATTATGCAAGTATACTCCTTTTGTTAATTATATGTTATGCAAGTACCCTGAGATACTTATTGAAACCATGATAGCTTGCTTGAATTTGATATTGCCCATTGTTATAAGTACCCGGGCTTGATTTGAGTTAGTATAATTGGTATACCTTGATCACCCCAAACTCATTTAGAAGCATTTCACACCTTTAATAATCATTCATATACCTTGTTGTATTCCCCTTGACTTAGTCTTTAAATATCCTTATTGATTATACATTATCGAATTTCCTTGCGAACTTGAGAAAGTTAATCCCTTCAAATCATATCACCATTTTCGATTGTTTATCATTTCCTTTCATTAAACCCTGAGATAACGATTCATTTGTACACTTTCTTATTACCCCTTACTATGATACTCGAACATTGAAATTTCTTTGATACCCTATGATTGTAACCTTAGTTGAGATTCATACCTTTATGGTTCATTGATTCGAACTCTTTTACAATACTTTCTTCCTTGATTGTTAAACCATTGATATTCATCTTTGATAACCTCTAGTGAGAAGATTGTTCTTCTATCAATAAGAATCTCGCAATCTTAATCCTTTGATTTTTGATCATAACCCTATTATTTGAAATCCTTCGGAATTGGAATGATTGATACCCTTACTTAGAATCATTAGAATTTCCCTCTATTAAACTATTGTTACTCAACCCTGATTATTCCTTTAAATCAGTAAATTGTTCCTTTGCATTGAACCCTGAATTGATTTCCTCACCTTGATAGTTCAATTCGTCTGGCAATAAACCTTAACTTAGTACAACTGTTGTTGAGTTGGGCATAGAATTCCTTAAAGAAGTACTCAATCCTTTCATGCCTAAAGAGCTTTTGAAATGTTATTATTTCTGGCATCAAATTTTTATCAAACTGTAAAGTTTTTAAAAGCCAAATTGTCAAAGGGACAATAAATGTTTTCTTGAGAATAGTGAAGATGTTACTGTTTAAGAAATTTATTATCAGTCGGCATCAGTTTTTAAAATGATTAAAAAGTTGGATTTTCAGTCCCAAAGGGGGACAAATGTTTTCTTTAGATAGTGGATCTAGACTGAGACGCGAGTCCTTTCCACACTTAAATTGTAGGCTTAAAAGTTGCCTAGGGATCCCATTAATATTTTAGAACCCAGCGAGGTTCGGGATTACTTCACGGCTGATCACCGACTGTAATCCGTAGCGTCATAAAATGGTTTTTAGATTAAGAAATGATTTTCGAAATGTTTTGTTACAAACAAATGATGCCATCACCCAAAAGTTCATCTCTTATTGCTATTAGCTCTATCTTCACATTGTCATTCTTTCATATATATCTTGATTCATATTTTGTATCGTATTGTTTAGCACTTGCTGAGCATTTGGCTCACTACTTGCTTTCACCCTGATATTATAGCTAGGAGCTATGGTTAGATTCAAGCAGACCGCTCGTAAGTCCATTGGAGATGCTGAGGCTTATTTGAGAGCTCAGGTAGGTAGCTGAAAGTCTATTGTGAGGACCGGTAGTTATGAAGTTGTATTAGTTTGTAGGGTTTGACTGTTTTTCAAACACTAAACCTAGCGATCCTGGATATTGTCTGTAAACAGCCTTTTGTAACATTGTTTTATTATTAAGTCATTTATATTGTTAAGTGTAATTTGGGGATGTGACATCAGCTGTCACTACTGTTAGACCATTCGAATCGTCTATTTTGTCTTTCACGATATCAGATCTCCGATAAGAAATCATCAAAATTAAACAATAAACATTCAATATAATAACTTTATTTATTATAAATACATAAAAATAACCAACATATATGTGTACTTGCATCAACGTGTAATTTTCAATAGTAATAGTTGATTAACACTAATAAATAAATGCATATATATTTGTGTGTACCTTCAATTATAATGGCAATCTGCCAAAGAGAAGAATTAAAAAGTTATTCTCCAGAATCTAGTTAATACGAAAGGAGACAAGCTCACCTAAATACATACCTGACTAAATGTTAAAATCCCTAATTCAAACCCTAAAACTTGACTGAGTAAAAATCCAATTGAGAAGAAACGCGACTGAAAAATGCTACAACTGCTACAAACCCTAAATCCCCAATTCAAACTCTAATCAATAGAATCTATTTGATTAAAGCCACGAACAAATATTGCAATCTAGTGCGTATCTTAGTCACGATCTGATTTGTGGAACACGCGATTTGTAAGGGAGATCAGTGAAGAGAGAGACATAAATCTTAGAGAGATGAAGATAAGAGAGGGAGAGTATTTTTAGTCCAAGTGATATTTTGAAAAATAATTGAGCCGGTTAGATTTTAGGTTTTGGCCACTGAATATTTTGGTCAAAATTTGACCCGCCAAACATATAGTATGTAAATGCCACCTAAATTTTCAATTCCGGTAACACATTTTTAGTTATCAATTGCAACACTATATTTCGTGTTACAATAGAAATTTAATCATACATATGGTAATATCGAATGACATCTACTGTAATGCTAAGAAAAAATGTGACCTCATATCAAATTCTAACAATCTAAGGTAACATTTTAGCTTGTAACACCAAAAAAAATGTTGGTAAAGGTCATATATGGTGTAGTGCCAGTGAATGCTGCAAGGAACAATTGATTAAAAGAAACACACAAGAATTGTGTGATGATGAAGAAAAGGGACACTCTAACAGTGAAATGGAAGAATCCACACAAGCAAAGGATAAGGAAGATTGTTTAAGAAAGAATGAAGATGGACAAAAGAAGCATCATGACAAAGAATTAGTCATTGATGAAAAGAGATGGAATGGAACAGATGTAAAGGAAAAAAAATACAATGATCCAACATCAATGGAAACCTCTTCATCGCAGGTATCTTCTGAGACCACTACTAATCTATCTTAGCATGATTACAAATATTATGATAAGGATAACAGAGTAGAATTATTCCAACTTCATGCCTAGTGTGACCAGCTTTAAAGAGGAATTAAATAGAATAAGATCTTAGAATAGATTGTTGCTCACTAGACAAGAAGAACTAGGCCTAAATACTGTTGAATTAGATGGACTTAAGAAACATAATGAATGCCTACAGAACATGGTCAAAGCCAGTAAGGATTTAGATATTGTTTGTAGGAGTCAGATAGCTAAGTTAGAATCTAAGTTGAAAGATTACCAAGACTCTGATATTAATGCAAAGGAAATTATTGACAATCAGATCGGTGTAGCCATAATTTATATTGGATCCAGTGATGTTGGACATAAATAGGTGATAGAATCAGAAAGTGTTGAAAATGGTAAATCAAGCTCTTCAGATATGTCACAAGCTTCTTAAAAGACCAATAATTTGTTATGAAAAAAGGCTACTCCTGATTCTTTTAATGAAGATATGGTGTTTGTTGAGGATTATATCTCTAGTTATGAGGAGTCAATTGTAGAGTCATTTGAGGAGTCAGCTTCTAGTGATGAACCTAAAACTCACTTAGATGATAGAGATTTTCACAAGGCTAAAAAGAAGAACAGATGCAATAAAAATGGGAAGTTAGGTGTTAGCAATAAAGATCTCCTAAGCCCTAACTCTTCTAAAAAGTTGTGCTTTGAATTTAATTCTTCTTCGCATCTTGCATACGCATGTATTGTGCGTAAAGTAGATAAAGATAAAGTTCATAATAAGCATAACATGCCTACCATTCCTATTTCTCATTCATCATGTCATAAATCTGAATGTATGCCATGTGCTTTTAAAACCTTGTCTTCGTATCTTATCTTGATGCATTTACCATCCATGACTTGCAAGCATAATGATAAGAACATGAATAGGAAGCATGTTAGGGCAAAGACTGTCAGTCCTCCTAAAGTTAGGAAGGAAACTCCAACATGGAATCCTAAAGGCATTCTTATGGCTTCTAAAGAGAAGAATGAATCAGCCAGTGAGAAACAAAAACATGTCGAATTTGCATCTGATATTGTTCAAACTGTGAATCTCTCTAAGTCCCCTGTACCCAACTTAGTTTGGGTACCAAAGAAAACTTGATCTATAATGTAGATAGGGCAAGTAAAAGTGAAGCGAACCATATGGATTGTGAACATTGGATGTTTAATACACTAGAGTTCGAGGATAGAGCCCTGCTATCGGAAGTCGACAGGGAAGTTGGCTTGTTATAAACTTTGGAGATGACAGCAAAAGAGTCACTACGGGATATGGCGTGACATTAGGAATATCATCTTTCACTCAATATTTAAGTGCATGTATTTGTTGAATATTTATTGCAGTTATTTATTGTGTCTCCTTCTTTAAAAGTTTGATTTATGGATCTTAAAGCAATTCAACTTTATTATTTGCTCCATAAGTCTAATTGTTAAAGTATTAGTAGCATCACACCTCTGATAATTCATGTAAGTGGTTTGTGATGAGATTAGTAGCATCACACTTCTAATACTTTGTTTCAGTGGTTAGTGAGTTGTGCAGCACTACATACTTGAATAAATTTGTTGACAATTTTTGTTAATATTATTATCACAAGATAGTGGTGAGATTTTATGTAGCATAGTTCGACATAATTCAATTTCCATAAAGTCTAACAATTAATGAGTTCTTGTTGAATGTCAAAATTGGTAGTAGACTTAGTGGATAATGAGTTATATTTGATTATGAGGTTTTATTCTTGTCATTATTAACACTTAATGACAACAAGCTCCCAAGTAATCAGAAGGAAGTCAGTTTAGAGAATCTAGATGTTGAAGATCTTTCTAATGATGAAGACAAACCTGAGGTTATTCTAAATGAAGATGAGCATACAAATGATCTTGTCAGTTATCATAATTTTGATTTATACTGATGGGAATGGTCCTGAGACAAGTAAAGATAGTCAAACTTTCACTGAGACTAGTTCTCGAGATTCAGACTCTGAAGGACCAATTGACAGTGGTGATAGTGAAAGTGGTTTAGATGCAAGTAAATGATAGTGGAAAGTGAAAGAAGCACAGTCATACCATCCTTGGAACCAATCCAGAAGCTTCAGGTTCTTTCGATAATGCTTACAATAACTCAGCAAGAGCTGAAAAAGAAATAGAACAAGGATCCGCTAGTTAGACTCATTAAAATGCTGAAAATGCTGGATTATTAAGGATAATTTTCCATAACAAAAAGTATGGAGTAAAGACCATCTTTGGCATTTAGTACTTAATGATTCAGATACTAGAGTAAAGTCTAGAAGAGCTGCTGCAAACAGTTGAATATATTATGGGTTTCTATCACAAATAGAACCAAGAAAAGTAGTGAAGCTTTTGATGATCCAGATTGGGTGATTGCTATGCAAGATGAACTCAATCAGTTTGAAGATATAATTTGTGTAAGCTTGTTCCCAGATTCAAGGATAGATCACAATCCTTAAACAGTGAAGATCTTTCCAATGGTGAAAAGAAGCCTGAAGCTATTTCCGAATATAATTAGGGTTGATCCAGATCCATATTCCGGTAGCAGTTTAAAATTTATTCCCCTCAATGCACCAAATCTCAGATTTGATTCAGTAATAACTCAAGGGGAGCAAAACAAGTAATAGTCCCCAAATCTAAGTTAATGACATGGGAAAGTAAGTTTACATATCTTTTCATTATATATATCCATGTTTGTAAACTTGTTTTGAAGCTAACGGTTTACCAACATGTTATATGTTAGTGGTAAGTAATTTAATATTGTTGATACAATATATGAGTTGTTTGAATATTTACATGCTATATGCTTTTCTATAATACAAATACTCATGATATTGATATTTATTTTAGCACACACATCTCAATCTTATTGTACTCAGATCTAAGATCTTGAACTCTAATTTTAGATCTTATTTTAACTATGATTGATATGATAAGATTCTGTGTGATTAGATTATGTTCTCTGAGTAGATTCTGTGTGATTATTAAGGTTCAGACCCTAGGTAACTCTGACAATAGATTCCTGGGTCATTCTGATTCCCTGTTTATGCTAGAATTACTCTGTTTATTTTGTGCTAGAATATATGTAGCATGACTAATGATAGTTGTGACCCAATTATGTCAGGAGTAGTTTTTAATTGGTTCAGTCTTGTTATGACCAATAAATTGATAAAGACTTGTTGAATGTACTCTTAGCACAATTGATTGACTTTATGACTTGATTGATGATCTTTTGGACTTAGCTTTGATGATACTACTATGCTTAAATCTCTAACATGGATATTAGATCTTGGTATATTTCTTACACTCTAATTACCTTATACAAGTCTTATAAGTTTTAAACAATGTCACCCCCTTTCCTCTATGGTATTTATCTATATTGGACTAACATGAATTGTTTTGAGCTAATGAGATTTGATTGAGTAGCATTATCAAAAAAATCAGAAAGCATGATCATCTGAAAGATCCTTCATGAATCTATATTGTGGTAAGTAAAGGTAAATTTCTCTGGTTCTGAAATCACTCTCTTAGTGATCATTAAATTCTCTGATATTGTACTTCAGATGTTTGTGATCTTCAACACCTTCACTAGTTTTAGGAACTGTATATGAGCCTATCAACCTCATAGGTTCTAACCCAAGTCATTAGAACCAAACACTTCTCAAACAAAATCCTTACCTGGCTTGGATAGATTCACCATTTGATACCACTTTTACTTTGATACATCTAAAGTAGTAGTTGGTATCAATACCTCTTGGTATTGGAGTTATAATGAGAATAATGGAGATAGTGCCAAGAAGCGCCACATAAGGTAGGAAAGATCAACACACACAAGGAAGGTATTGACGCAGCAATCGTTGGTATACCATATCAAGGTCACTAACAATGGTTGAACACTGGACCATGCCTATGTTCATTATCTCTGATTTTGAATTTGGGTTAAGATCCTAAGATCTGGGGTACATTTATATATAATCTGATATTGAATATGGATTTATATTCCTATATTGGTAACTCTAATAAGTCTTCACAGAATTAAAAAGAAATCCTTGATCCCTAATGGCATATCATTGATCATTAATTATCTTCCCAGAATTCAAATATGGAAAGGATTTTGACTTAGTCAAAATTGCAACTTGTAAATGAGGACTCCAATATTATCTGACGAGTTTATGAGGTATACTTCTTCATGAAAGTTGAGGGATATCAGGAATTTCCCATCTTAGAAGGAACATTTTTGAATCTCTTAACTGAGAGTTTCCATCCTTGAAGTTAGAAGGCAACTTTTCTATGAGAAAGATTTTCTTGCAGGTACACTTGGATGTTTGGAGCTTTGAGTGAGTGACACGCTGTGAGACTGAGTGACAAACACTTGAGTGTAGAGTGGAGTGAAACACATTAAATAGAAATCACGCACTTACACTGTGAGGAAATGGTTACAATAAAAAATAATCTTTTCACTTGGTTGTTTGATCCTAAGATTTTACTCTGATACATTTTGAAGGATTACTTAACTAAGGGGGAGATATTATAGAAAGATTATAAAGAGATTATCAAGGTTCAATAGTTTTTATGAAGCTAAGAAGGGGACTTTCCAGCTTTATTGTACTAAGGAGGGGATTCTTCATCTTAGGGGGGAGATTATTGGATTTTAATTCTGAGTTCCAAAATGTTTTCTTTGTGCTTTATGGGAAGATCTGAAGGGTATTGAAGATATTATTTGGAAGATGTATCTATCTGTAACTTTACATAATGGAGAGAAGAATATGTTCTCTGTTCAAGCTGAATGTGTATAGAAGATGCAGTAGATATAAGATAGTATTATTTCCAAGTCCAGGAATGAAAGTTAAAAGCTGACTGCAGATTTTCGGTTATGGTTAGTTGAGTTATCCTCCAAACTGTGGCTTCTCCATTATTATTTGACCGTCAGGTGTCACAGTCAAATAGGGGGAGATTATTGAGCAAGATTGAAGCTGTTTGCATAACTCAACAATACTAGTTTGGATAACTCAACATAGAAAAAAAGATTTTGAAATAATCTATATTCCACTAGAATCAGTACAGATTGTTTATTGGGCATATACATGATGGTTTTGGTAGCTACAATGAAGAAGACATCAACAAAGATCCGTATGAAGTTCATTAACATGTTCAGGCAACGGAAGAATAAAGTTGGAGTCATTCGAAGCATTTATCGGGATCAGTGTGAAGACCTCAAGGATTCTTAGTGAAGTTGTTTATGTGGCGCCCTCCAAACCCGGGTCAGAAGTTTGGGGTCCACACACACACCTTATTTATAACCTGCTTATAACAATAATAAAGATAATAATATGTTGTGACCCTACTTACCGACTACCACAGACCGTAACAGGTTAAACTATGTACACAAGCCACACACACACTTACATTACAAATGCCCAATCCCAACTATTCAAACTTACAACCGAATATTAAACATTATTACAAATTTCATAAACTTAAACTATTCCAAAAGCTGTCAGCTAGCTTAACTCGATCAACCTGGACCCCTAGCTCTTGCACTGGATTGGGGATCCTCGCTACCAACAGGTTCCTTCTTAACTGAAAAAGAACATAAACAATATCGCACAAATGAGCTAACTAGCTCAACAATTCACATTGATAAGACTGAGAATAATGATCATCAAGTGAAAAGAGTTAAGGTATCAAGTGAACAATGAATAATGATTTAGAATTGGATATTATATTTTCATTTTAAAAACCAAGGTTAGGCTGCTGATCAATCACGCACTAACCCCGAGCAAGGCACACAGCTGTGCGCTAATTACTGGATCCAAGGCACACATTGGCCTAACTTGACCACCAATCTGGTCTGACCACGAATCTGGTCCACAATTTTATAAAATAATCCAATTTTATCACAATAACAGAATAAATAATGCAAAGCAAAAAAACAGAATGATAACCAATATTGGATTTCCAATCAGGAGAGGGTTTCAATCTTCACAAGGAAACAATATGGTAATTTCAAAGAATGGCTATCAGGTGGTGAAAGAATTGGATAACAAAAGAATCAAAGTTGCAAGGTTATAAGGATTTGGTCTTTCAAAGCATAAGGTACAATGGTTTGAATATGTAAGCAATCTTGATTCAGTGTTCGGTATTGAGTTTATTTGTATTTGTGGAATAGTATCGTATATATGTGGTTCGTATTCGGGGATTCAATTATCAATGGTTCAGAAAAAATAAGGTTTCCGGCTCAAAGATCAATAACTGGAATCAAGGTTTAGGGTTCAGTGCTTCAAAGCACTTGCAATATAAAACATAACTATCAATTATCTACAATTTATCTCAAGAAGGTTCAGAACACTTGCCTGGTACTAGCTTGCTATACTTCACCAATTTTCAATGAAAATCACCTACTTCTCGACTATTTGCTTCCCTTTCCTACGCCTTGCCTCTTCTGCTCACATATCATAAGTATTTATCAATACTCATCTCATATGATTCTATTCGGTATACACTTCTCTCCACCCTTCGTTTACCCAAATCCGATTAACGAATTAAAAGTTATACTAAAAACAAGTAAACATTGATCACATAGTTTGACAGTCAAACAAACAAGTCACATATAACACATAACACGTCAAAAAATCAATGAAATTTCATTTATAAGGAAGTCTCGGGTCATAAACAGTCTTTTGGGTATTTAATATGATTTTTAAAATATTTTTCGGAGTCAAAACAGGTCGTTGGATAAATTTTAAAGCAATAAACAGAGTTCGGTTGGCCAGATATGGCTTCAAAATAATTTTATAATAATTATCGAGCCTTGAAAACAATTTAAAATAATATTTTAAAGCTCGAAACTATTTTTCAGAATTTTTAAATCAATAATAAATAATTAAATCTAATTAAATAATTAATTAATAATTAATTATTAATTAATTAAATCAATTAATCAATTAATTTTCAAATTAATTGACCAATTAACTAATTAATTATTAACTAAAATTAATTAACTAATTAATTCAGATTTATTTTTGAATTAAAAATAATTTTTGGAATTAAAATAATAATTTTTGGAATTTTTAATAATTAAAAACGAATTTTTATAATTAAAATAAATAGGAAATATGATTTTTAAATATTTTATAAACAGGAACCCTAAATTTGCAAATTCTGGAAACTATAGGGACTAAACTTCATCGTCCCCAAAAGTTAAGGGACTAAACTGCAATTTTCCAACCATTCGCCGTAAAATTCCCCTGCCTCGCCGGAGAACATGATTCTGGCATCCTCACACCACCATCACCTCCAGATCACGACTACAGCTCACAATTAACATAACCATGTAATCAAATCAGTCTAATAACCCCTAAGTTGGCCAAAAATTGGACGAGAAGTTCGTCGGTTTTCGGTGAACTCGATTAAAACCGGTGGAACTTTAAAAGACAACTCCGTTCAAACCAGGGATCGTCTGTTAACAAGCTATACACGAATCGATTGCAAATTTCAAGAGGAACAAAATCCACCCATCTAGAACGTCTACAAATCCTTAAATAGGAAACCCCCAAATTCAATCAAGAACATTCAAACGAATTATAAACCCTAATTTTAAAATTCGAAAATTAAACTCAATTTTGAACGTGTTATTGAACTCCAAATCAGTCATATGACATATCAAAATCATCAGGAAGACAAGCTCTACAACATACAATCATCAAATCATTCAAACACTACTAGAAAAAGTAGAATAGACATCGGCTAAAAACCGATGTCTATGAACAAAAAAATCCGATGTCTTCGTGGGTGATGTTAAAGACCCCCCATTTAACATCGGTTTTAAACTGATGTTAAAGAAGACAAATAACATCAGTTTTTAAATATGTTAAATTTCTAATGCATATCTAATCTTAATATATTATCATAATATGATATTTTTATCAATTTAAACATATGTGAGATAAGTAAAATATTTTCATTTACCCATTAAACTGATGTTACTAATACCAATAACAACGGTTTTCAAGATAAACTGATGTAAACATAACTTTTGACATCGGTTCTTTATTTCAAACCGATATCTATTGGTGAAAAACCGATGTCTATAAAGCTTAATAACATCGGTTTTCTGTTTTAAGATTTTTTTTATTGTAGTATTTAACATCGGTTTTATTCGATATTACTGATGTCAATGTTCCACTAAAACTGATGTATTAAGTTTTGATAGACATCAGTTTTTTATTTTATAACAGTTGTTAAAGTGTTAAATTAACATCATTTTCCATTGTAATGATGTCTGATTACCTGTTTCATTAATGTATATTTTATAAATGTAGATGCCAAAAATTTGCCAAACCAATAAACTAACAAAACCAATTACTGCATAATACCAATTCTTTATATATCAAATAACAATATCCAAATATCAAGCACAACACTTTCTCTAATCCAAACATCAAGTACTACACATATTTATGTAGCATACTGTTTGCAAACATACTATATCACCAGATTCTGGATTTTTGGCTACATAGGCAGTGAATCCAACAATGGAGCTCCAGATTGCAACGTCAATGCACTCCCACCAAAAAGCTGCAATTTGTCAATCAACCAAAACTCAGAGTATGGAATGTATATGACTAAATTATATATGACTGTTCCAACCATAAAGAAGAGCAATATAACAGAAAGTTCGGACAACTACCCGTAGAATGACATATACTGACATATAATCAAATACAATTATAATTGCCTTTCACATACTTTAATTGCCTTCATATTATCATGCCTTTCGTATACAATAACCAATTTTATTAAATATGAAGTGTGACACATAATTTATAACTAAATCCCTGTACCTTGTGCCACATTAATGCTGGTTTTTTGTCATAGCTATTTTGAAGCCCGTCAGCTTCAAGATGCTCTGGATCCTTAAACAGACTCGAGCATTCATCCTTTCTGTACATAGCAATAAAAGAGACCTACAGCAAGATTATATAACAGATTTGTTAGTGGATATAAAGTTCAAGAAAATAATCAAAATTATTATAGAAGATATAACTTACATCTAATTTTTGGATATGGATAAAATCCAAGAATCTCATCACATCTTCTTTGACTATGGGCAACTCACTAGTTTCAACAATTCTTCGATACAAATGAATCATGTTTCTAAGCTGATTACAAATCAAGATACCCAAGTACAAGGAACAGATGTTAACAAAAAAGAAATTGCCAGAAATGACAAAATACAACCAGATACCCAAGTCAACATTTACCTGCAACCTTTTCGGAAGATCTATGTTACGAATATTATCATCCTTCTCTGTCATATACTTCTCTGAGAGAATGGTTGGGTCAAATCCCCCTATATTCCTTAATTCATTTATTCTTCCAGGTGGATCATCAAATCCACTCATCTCTGTCAATCCTTGCTTGCGACGCTTTAATAGATCATCCACATTTCCAAATATTTCATGAGCTTCCTGTAATGCAAATTTGCGCCCATGAAATATGAAGTATTAATTATTCGTCTTTGTCAGTCAGGTGTTAAAGCTAAAAACAGATCTTATAGTGAAAAGTGGGAGTAATCTAGTGGAAGGAAAACAACTCATATTTCGAAATCTATTAATTCATAGCGGTGTCAAAAGAACTATATCTTAGTGCTTAAATAACAAATTTTATAGAACAAGTAAGATGAAGAGGGTGATAGCAATTGTTATCTACTGCAATTTAATAGTGAAAAATCAGAGCAAGATGTAAACAATTACAAGAAATTAAGCTTATTTGACACATTTAATTCAACAAGAAATTCTTTCGAAGCTTGCATATCCATCTTCTTAATTGCGGCTTTTGGCATAAATAACACTATTAGTGTTCCACAAATTTCATTTACTATTATATAAATACGCCTACCAAAAAAGTTCACTTGAAATTGCAAATCTACCAATATATCAACTTCACAGAAACAAGGCGTAGAACACAATATCATACCCACTTTAGCCAGCTTAGCAGCCTTCCCTAGCTCAAGATAAACACACTTGTCTATAGAATATAGATTTTAGAAATCTATAAATAAATTATACCATTATACATAGATATATAATCATAGAACATGACACATTTCCAATATAATGATCAGCACCCCTTAAACATGACCCTATAGATTTTAAATCTACTTACAAGGAACAAGCAGGGCAAACTTATATATCACATTACTAAATGTCAAGAGAAGACCTAAAAAAATATATTAGCTGCCAGTTTAAAAAAAATCATAAGCTACGAATTGCACTTATTATTTAGGTAAAGTAGCCAACTGAGTTCTCTTCACCTTTAAGCAAAGTTCCACCTGGAGCTACAGTCAGAAGAAGGTAAATTAGACTACAGTTATTTGTATAGTACTAGACAATTACACTTACAAGGATGTAAATACAATAAAAAATCTGCATCATAGGAAAATAACTGGATATGAAAAGAAATCAGCAAGAAGTTCAATAATACTCTTAAACAAATACACACACAGAGGAATTGAGTAAAATGAAAAGATTAGTCAAGAGAGTTGGTAAAACACTTGATTTGCGAAAAATATAAGTCTAAGATGTGGAAAACCATCAAATTTATATATAGAAAACTTAATCACAAATTAGCAACAAAAATTAAAAGTTAACCATATGTTAATCCAATGGAACTGTACTAAGTTATCACTAAATTTGGAATCCACTTGAAGAATAAAGAACATAAGATCCTCAGAAATCTTATAAACACAGCACCGCTCCACTAGTAAACCCCAACAGATGCAAAAGAATACATTCCACAACCAAAGCCATCTAGTGTCTCCAAGACCTCTCGTCCATGTAGTGAAAATACCCAATCGTGTACTGCATCCTATTTGTTACTAGAGAGCAGAGACATTGAGATTGATGTGACTCTACTTCCTCAAAGTGTTCCATTTTCAAGGAAGACACTAGAGTGATCTATTGTTTCTTTCATAGAGAAATATACCATGGTGGTCAAGGGAACCTGGTGATACATAACGGGGATGGAGCCCATGTGTGCCTAATAACTTCTTTATTTCTGGTAATCAGTTCATTAACAATCTTCATTGTCTAAATTCTTTAAGATAATATTATATATTAGGTGATTTCACATCCATTTGGTAACCCGTAATTTAATGTTAATAGACAAACACAAGTGGAAAAAAGAGAACAAAAAACTTGAGAATACCATGGGTAGAAGGATCTTCACTTGCTGTTGAGAGTCTGATTTTTTCAGCTTTTTTCTTCTTGTAAAATCCGAAATAACCTACAAGTAACAGCAATCCTACTGCTACTACTACAACAATGCCAGCTATGCCTCCGGTGGAAAGCCCTGGTTCCTTAAAATCAAACATTAGCTCAAACATCATAAAGACTCCATGCTACCTTAAATCTCATATGTAGTAAATGAACAAAAGCCAGCATAAGGGTTAGACCTTCTTTGCTGCAAAAAGGAAAACAAACAAAACTGAATCAGATGTCAATTTAACGGAAACTTCACCATGACAAAGCTAGTTATAATATATAGCACTCTCAAATCAGAAATATAGATAAGCTACCTGGATTTGAAGGGTACAAAAGTTTCATTTTGATCTGTAAAAGCGAAAAGACAACTTTAGAAATACACATTCAAGATAAACAAAAAAAATAATTACAAAGAATTCATTTGCACTTGCAAATATCTTTAAAACTATCAGTAATTATAAAGACTAAATTACCAGCTTCTAAGGAAAAATATGACATACATATAGACTAATTACTACCAAATCAATCTTTACACAAAGCACTATAATTCTAAACCAGATGCTTAATTCTATCGACATTAACATAAAACAAAATTCAAGCTCACAAAAACTGAAAGATCACCTTTTCCAGGAACATAAACAATTCCTCTCCCTGCACTAAAATCAACACCAGGATTATATCTCCTCAACAAATTTGCACCTAGTTAACACAAATCGAACGATTTATTGAAAACAAGAGTTAGGGTTCATGTAATTGAAAGATATATTTCAAATTAGGGATCTTAATTGTTAGTTCTTGGTTTCAATTTGGAAAGTTAGGTTTTGAATTTAGGGTTCTACGTTGAGAGTTCAGAAATATGGGTGGAGAGGGGAAGTAAGAGTGATGGAGAGAGAGAGATGTTCTTCCATCAGAGAGAGTTTTGATAGCTTAGATTTTTGATTTTGTGTTTTTTTAAATGTATATTTGAGGATAAAGTTGAAAAGAGGGGGAAGAGTCGAAAATAAACTAAGGCAAAATGGGGGAAATTTAAGAGGGAATGAAATTTTGGCTAGGGGGAATGGGGAAGGCGCGCTGCTGAAATTTTTTTAACAGACATTTAACATCAGTTCTTCTAACAAACTGATGTTTATAAGCACAAAAGACATCGCTTGCTCAAAACCAATGTCTAAAATACTTTTTACATCGTTGAAATAAGCAACCGATGTAAAAGAGGCGATGTCTATTCTACTTTTTCTAGTAGTGAAACAATCATCCGAACAAAAATTTATAATTTTAATCAAAATATTTCGAAAATAAATAAAATTATATAAAATCAACCTTTGATTCTGCAGTTCTGAAACTTGGATAATCTGATAGTACTCCTCAAACCCTTCGTTTTGATTACCAGAGCTTTCCAAACGGATATCGATAACACCTTGATTTGTTGGTTTGATTCTCAGAAAGTTTATATGAATATAAGTATTTTCTCTGGAAAATTCTGTAAATACTGTTTGTAAATGATTTTTGGTACGAAATAAAATACGGTAAAGACTATTTATAATTACGGAAAATTAGTATCCCATTGGATCATTCCAGATATAAAATAGTACGTTTATTTAGAAAAATAGATCCAAACGGTACCGGTTTTCGGGATAATTATCCAAATTTGTACAATTTGTACTGCGGTCTTGGTCTCAGTGCCTGGTTACATGTATTACGAGGTGATAATTATAATAGTTTAATAAAAAAGATCACGTTTATCGAATATACGAGTTTTATTGATTTACCGAAATGAATTTTGTATCAAAAATATTGCGCGGGGACCCGCACATGACAAACTGTACGTCGGATCGAAAAAGTCGAAACATGGAAAATGCTCGGAATATTACAATTAGGTTAGGAAGGAGTTCTCGGAAGAGTTTTGGGTTATAAAAACGTAAAAACGGGTGAAGTCGGCTGGTTCCCGATTATATAAAATAGTTTCTAATTACTCGGAAAAAGAATTTATAAAATCCATAAATTTTCTATAAAATCATAAATCAACATAAAAATAATTAGAAAGATATGACAATTATCTATGTTTTATTTTGGACATATAAAAATTAAAATACTCAATTTATATTATTTTTAAACATCCAAACACATATGCCACTTAACATATAATTCACAGAATAATTACTGAACATGCATAATATGTATTCATTAGCAAAAATAATTACACGATATATCCCAGGTATTGCAGTTTATATCTTGTAGAAGACTTGACAGTGGTTTATACGGGTATAATACGAAGGCCTGAGAGCGAAACTAGTCGTATGTGAACCAGACCCTTGCACTAGACATCAGTTATCCGTGAAAGGAAATGAAGTATTATTTTTAGAAATACTGTTAAGTGGTTTTTGTACATGAGAAAAGTGAATAATATTTTGAGTACAAGGACCCATAGATTAGAAGGTTTGAAGATACAGAGGACTGCAGCTAAAGGATTACGGGAATTATTTGTAGGCTTGATTATTTATTCAAGTGCAAATAATTAATTTACAAGACCATGTGTTAGTTTTCCTTGTGGGCCCGAATTATTGAAGTTAATAATTAACTTTACATGGAAATGAGTTTATTTAAGTGAAAAAGAATGCATGAAACGTTTAGTTTAAACAAAAGAAAATCAAGTCCTATTATTCATTTTGTGGCTTAGTAACTAGCAGTGGACCCTGCAAGTGGATGATAAATGAATTAGTAGATTTGTTAAAAGAAGGGCTACACAATTCTTTGTTTATTTTAGTGCTTTAATAATACAAAGGAGGGGCTGTTCGTTTAAGTGGGAGTTGTAATTCTCAGGAACCCGCGAAGCTACTTCATCCACGTGGTGGACCCCTCCAAGTCACCAAATCAATTGCATTGCACTTGTTACTACGCTTGCAACTAAGTTTTCCCAAACCTACTCTAATCTCCACTTAGTTTGAAGATTAAAGAATTCTCCAAGGCAGCCTAAGGTCACAGATAACAATTCTCTAGCTACAAGGAAGAAGGGAATCGCAAGTTAAGAGGTACAAGGGACTCTTGGAGTCGCCACTCAGATTTTCCTAAGGTAAACTTTTATCTCTCTCATATCTATTTGCAAGTAAGGAGTTGGAAAGTATTTCTAAATGCTTGTTTCTCCTAGTAGTTGCCACTAAAATGAAAAGCACTTTAAATCAAGGCAATTACACTTCTGGTCGCAAGTTAAAAAGAATGTATTCTCAGGGACGCAGGTTAGTACAAATTGTAAGCTGTTCAATTCATTTACTTGGTTGATAGAGTGTCACGTGTCCTTCTCTTTCCAACAGCCTACCAGTCTATATAAACAAATCAGCAGCAATTGGAATTGAATCTCTCCCACATTGAATATAATGAAGTTCTTGCAAATTATATTCAGAATACTCAAAAGCTTGATTTGACAAGGAGAGGTCATGTTTAATTTGATTCACACCATTTAAAGCCTTACAAACTTGTAATACTCATCATTTAAATCTTCTTTGATTGTATTTAATATCATTTGATAAAAGTTTTAGATCTTTAGAGTGACAAGAAGAACCCTAGTTTGATAGCTTGTTGTTTTGGTTTTTTTATATTTGTAGCTTCGAATCTTTCATATTTGGAGTTGTAAGCAAACCCTCTCCGTATTTATACTTTGAATAAAAGCACATTTACCCAGAATCTCTTTGTTTATTTATTTCATTTTCATAATTTGATTATCCGCTACATTTATTTGTGAAAAATGAAAAACATACATTCACCCCTCTAGATGTACCTTTTGGACCTAATAGAGGTTTCTGTCCAGTTTATAAGAAAAAGTGTTAGATATAATTGATGATATAAACAGATGATGATATCAACGGATAATGATATGAACGGATGGGATGGCGAAATCTGAATTTGTCACATCAGTTGATCTTCGATAAGGAAAAGGAAACAGGAAATCAAGGCGGTGAAGGACTTTATCTTAGAAGCATTGTATTAGGTATCCTTGTTGTTAATAATATAGGATTCTTTATGCATTTTGTAGTTGTGTTCTATATAAAGCACAGATTAGGTTCATGTTATTAGCATTGCAAACATTGTTATATCTTTCGCATAACCTAGCAGCTCTCAAGGATATTTGTTCATCCTTTTGAGAGAGTACATTTGTAATCAGTTATTATCTGTTAATATAAAAACTGTTGATTCTGTTGAAACTTTATCGAATTGATTGTATTAACTATATTCACCCCCTCTATAGTTGATTAAGAGCCTAACAATTGGTATCAAAACTTGTTGTTAACGTACAAATAGTTTTAGATCTGAAAAACAATCAACAATATGAGACAAAGAAGAAGAAACACCGAATCCAAAACCACCACCCCCAGCCACATCACAGATTAGCAGCAACATGAGTAGGTATGAAGCAATCAAGGTGCCAATCCTGAAGATACATAAATATCCAATATGGGAAGTTAGGATGGCCATGTGTTAGGAAGCCACGGATCCTGAATATCTAAACAGGATTTATGATGGTCCTCATAAACCAGTGAAGGTAGTTGTTTTTTTGTTGGAGAACCCGAGAAGATGATAGACAAAGACTGGAAGGACTATACTTGTAATATCTGGGACATGACGTGTAATTATTTTTATCAATAAATGATTATTATGTGATTATTATGTGATTTTTGGTGGATTATTTGATGATTGGTGATATTATTTGAATGTTCATATGTGGTAAAGTCTAGATATGTTAATTTTATTATGTTTAGAATAAAATATAGATAATTAAGGTAGTTTTCAGGTAATTTTTGGAGTATTATATGATTTTATATTGATTTATGAATTTATTAACTATTTTCTGAATAATTACAAAATTATTTTATAAAGCCGGGAATCGTCCAACCTCAACCGTTTTTATATTTTTATAACCCAAAACTCTTCTGAAAACTCCTTCCTAACCTAATCTGGTAATTCCAGACATTTTCCATATTTTGACTTTTTTGATCCGGATTACGGTTTGACCCGTGCGCGGCCCGGCGCGATATTTTCGATATGCTAACCCTTTTCGATAACATTATCTTCGTACAATCATTTTATAAAAGCCTGGTTTTGATAATTATCCGAAATAGGATAACGTCTATCCAAAACATGATAGTGCTTATCCAAAACATGATAGTGCTTATCCAAAACAGGATAATGTTTATCCAAAAAGGATAATGTTTATCCAAAACAAACGTATTTATCGATCCAACACGATCCAGAACGTACTAATATTCTGTATATATAACTATTCCTTTCTTATTTCATTTTCATGCGCAAAATCATAATCAGACAATACAAACCCTGAAAAACAGAGAAAACTTTATAAAAACACTGTATTCTTGAAAATCAATCGCACAAACGAAGGCGTTATCGAACTCCGATTCGGGCGTGCAATATATAAAAACGAAGCTCTCAAAATCTTCTTTTTGAATCAACTATTTGTTTTTTCTCAGAAATCAAGGCATTTTTCTGATTTAATTATTTTAATTCGAATTAATTATGAATTAAAATATGAATTTTTGTTCTTGATGTTGTTTGTATGATTTGGTGGCATAATAATGTAGATCTTCTCTTCTTGGTCATTTTAGAATATTATATGTCGAAAATGAAGTTCAATATCATGTTGAAATGGCTGTTTGATTCTTGAATTAAGATTTATCAATGTTCTTCACTGTTCTTGAATGTTTTTAATTAGAATTTAGGGGTTTTTGATTGATGAATTCTGGGTTGCAACTGAGCTCACCAGTGTGTGCATCATTTTAAGAGGAGGCTTTTCGTGTAATCAAATCGAGTGAACGATTTCGTTTTCGATCGCCGGATTCTAGAAATGGAGTTTGCCACCGGCGAACTTCGGTTGCAATTTTCGGCCAGGAAATGAGTCGTTTGCCGAGTTCAATCACGGGAACAAATTCCTGGGGAGCTATTCTTTAATTCTGCACCTTCCTTTGCATTTCTGGACAGAGGAATAAAGTCCGGCGAAGTCGCCGGTGGCGGCTCGTCGGAATAGGTGGCGGGGGGGGGGGGGGGAAATTCACTTTAACGCCTGTTGTTTTCCTTGTTTTCAGTTTTCGTACCCACTTTTACAAAGGTTACATGTTCAATATTACGATCAAAAGTTTCAAAACCTTACACTTTACCCCCTGGAATTTCTATTTTTAGAAATTGTTTTTATTTATCTATTTTAATTCCAAAAATCAATATTTTTTATTCCGAAAATTATTTTTAAATCTAAAATAAATCTGAATTTTTAATTAATTAATTTTAGTTGATTATTAATTTTTTAATTAGTCAATTAATTTAAATATTAATTGATTAATTAATTTAATTAGTTGTTACCTAATTTTAATTGATTATTTAACTGGATTTAATTATTTATTATTGATTTAAAAATTTTGAAAATAGTTTTGAGCTTTAAAATATTATTTTAAATTATTTTCAAGTCTTAGTAATTATTATAAAATTATTTTAAAGCCATATTCGGGTGTTCGAACCCTATTATTTAATTATAAAATAATTCGGAGTCTAATTTTAATTTCGAAAAATGTTCAAAAATTCGTATTAAATACCTGGAAAATCATTTTGACCCCGAATCTTTTTTGAAAAATTATTTGGATTGAATATCTTACGTGCTATGTGTTATATGTGACCTGATTGCTGTATAAAATGATTGGTTGTGCATTGTTTGACTGTTTCTGCTGTAAATTTTAATCCGTACGTCGGATTTGGGTGAAACGAAGGGTAGATAGAAGCTTGTATCGAATAGAATGAGTTAAGAAATAGTGTTGATGAGTATATGTGATTTCTAACAGAGGAAGCGAGACGTAGAAAAGCAAAGCAAGTGGTTAGTGAGTGTGAACCAATTGACAAGTGTTAGTGAAGTGAAAGCGAATTGATATGGCAAGTGTCCCTGAACTTTCTTGTAATGAACTTGTGAATACTTTTGAACTCTTTTCATTATGTTGCAATTATTTCCAGTAATTCATGTTCTATATTGTAAGTACTTTAAAGTACTTAACCCTAAACCCTGATTCATATTGATCTTGAGCCGTAAGCCTGATTTCTTGTAAACCTTGATTGTTGAATTCTTGGATACGAACCACGCATATCCGATACTATTCCACAAATACATATCTACCACATACTGATCCTTGATATGAGATTGCTTGTCAGACAAACCTTTATTCCTTCAATAGCAGAAGACCAATCCTTGTAACCTTTGTACCCTTGGTCTTCTACACTTTGATTCTTTCTTTGAATTGAAAGTCAATCTTCTTGTCTACCTTGTTATACCTTTCTGGTGTTGTGAATCACCTTATGCTTTGAGATAAATATTGTTTATGATTCAGTTTATTGAATTACATTATTTATCATGTTATTATTATAGAATTGGATTATTTTTAAATATGGACCAGATTCGTGGTCAGACCAGATTCGTGGTCATATTAGGCCAATGTGTGCCTTGGATCCAGTATATATAGAGCAAAGCTGAGAGCCTTGCTCGGGGTTAGTGCGTGACTGATCAGCAGCCTAACCTTGGTTTTTAAAATAAAATTAAATATCCAATTTTAATCATTACTTACCTGGAAACTTCATTCCCTATATCGTTTCAATTGATCATTATTAAATCTCAGTGCTGTCATTATGACTTGTTGAGCTAGTTAGATCACTCTTGCGAATATGTTTATGTTCTCTTCCAGTTTAAAAGGAATTTGGTAATGGCGAGGATCCTCAGTCGAGTGTGCCAGCTAGGTTTACAGGTTGAAGTGGAATGAGCTAGCGAAAGTTGTGTTGTTTAGCGTGGGCTAAAAGTTTATAATAAAGTTTGACTTCAAATGTAAGATAAATAAATTTGGGATTTGGTACGTTGTAATAATTAAGGTTGTGGCTTGTGGACATACTTTAAACTGTTATGATCCTTGATTATGGTAAGTAGGTACATTGCCTATATTATTATATTCATAAACAGGTTTAAATATAGTGTGTATGTGTTGTGGGCCCCAAACTTCTGACCCGGGTTTGGAGGACGTCACAGGTTTGGCATCAGAGCAAAGGTTTAACATCACTTCCACAAGCCTAGATTATCGGGAATGGGTAGAGGGTTAAGATTAGTATTAGAAAATAAAGAAGTAGAATGTTGAGAGGTTGAGTGCGGTTAAATAGTAGGTTTGAGTTTGATTCTTGGCGAGATTCGAGATTCTTATCTAGAAATGTAATTATCAGATAGCGGCGATGGAAGATTCCTTTATTTTGATATCATCTGATCACTCAGAGCCGTCAGTTGGAGGACCGTCAGCAGATCCACGCCCTGACCTTCTATCGGTGTCAGCTATAGTACCAGTTGCGACGGTTGCACCATTACAAGCTATTCCATTTCGTGGCGTGAGACTAGACTTCATGGAGCTACTTGTGAGTATGCAGCTCCAGATGCTCTTATGGGGTGGGCTAGAGAAGCATTGGAGAATTTTGAAAGACTTGGTGGACCAGAGTTTCCATAACGCTAAACGACATGAATGATGTGATAAGTAATATATGTATAATAGTGTATAGGGTGTATTATCGGACTTTTGGTAGGAGTGCGAATAAACTAGACCTGCTGAATAAGGAATAGACATGTTGTATCTTTTCCTTTAATAAAATGTTTTGTGCTTGTACCACCAAACTTTGATATATATCAGTACCTTTCTTTTCCATTATTGTCTTTACCATACCTGTTTTATCTTACTGCACCAGTTATGAAAGTTTTGTGATAACATGTACCGTATTCCCCTTAACTATTTACATTCTGTAAAGAAGCATGCAATTTACTTGTTCAACTATTGAAAATGTTTTCAAAAAGAGATATTTCTGTTTTTACAAAATCTTTTCACAAAAAGGAGTATGTTTTAAAGGTTAAATAAATTGTTTGATTCTTTATAGAAAATGTCTACCAGAAGAAATACCCGTTCCACCAACCAGAATGAAGAAAACAACAACAACAACAACACCCAAGACAGTAATAACCAATATGCCAATCCAGGTCCCGTAGACCCAACTGTAGCCCAGATTCTTCAGATCTTGGCTCAACAAACAGTTCACCTGACTCAACAACAGCAGAGGCAGACCAACCCTCAGGTAACCTTTAAGACCTTTTAGGCGGTGAATCCACCAGAGTTTAAGGGTTTTGTAGATCCTATCTAGGCAAGAGTCTGGTTGAAGGAAATTGAGAAGGCATTTGCCTTAGTTAAAGTGAGGAAGGAGCAAAAGACTGAGTTTGCAAGTTACTACTTGAAGAATGAAGCCACCTACTAGTGGGAAATTGTTAAGATGTTGGAAGGTACGGATGATGTTACATGGGATAGATTTAAGGAGCTGTTTTTAGAGAAGTATTTCCCTCAGTTTGTTCGGGATCAAATGGAGTTGAAATTTTTGGAGCTAAAACAGGGGAATATGTCAGTGGCGGATTATGAAAGTAGGTTTGAGGAGTTGTCCAGGTTGTGCCATCATATGTGGAAACTTATAGGAAGAAAGCTAAAAGGTTTCATCAATGACTCAAGCCATGGATCCGAGGGAAGGTGGCCATATTTGAGTTGGATACATATGCGGGAGTTGTGTAGAAGGCTATGATTGCAGAGACGGAGAGTGAAATGTCTCAGAAGGAGAAGGAAGGTAAGAAGAGGAAGTTTTAGGGAAGTGAAGGACAGTCCCAAGCAGGGAAGTTTCCAAATTTTAATCAGAGGAAGGGCAAGTTCCACCCCGAAAGAAATTTTTACTGACAGAATACAGGAAACGGAGGCCAAGGTAACCGCCCGGCCATGGGGAACCAGCCAATCCAGCAGAGACCAGCTACACCAGACTGTCAAGTCTGTGGAAAGAAACATGGTGGAGTTTGCATTAAGTTGAGTGTGGTCTGCTATAGATGCAACCAGAAGAGGCATTATTCAAGGGAGTACCGCAATTAGCCAGCCAGAGAGCCAGTCAACAAGGACTAGCCTACCAAGAATCAGGTAGGCAAGGTTCTAGCAATTGGATTTACTTGTTTCAAGTGCTGGAAGCCAGGACATATCGCAAGGGATTGCAAGGCGCCAATTCCAGTCAACAACACATTACGTATCATGGGAGCTACTCCAACAATGAATGAATCTCCCAGAGCTAGAGTTTATGACATGTCCGTGAAGAATGCTATTATGGATACTGATGTTTTGGCAGGTACGCTTACTGTGAACTCTTTATGTGGTAATGTGCTAGTAGATTCGGAGCAACTCAATCATTTATTTCTCAAGGTTTTGTTGATAAGTTGAATTGTCCGGTTGAATTGTTAAGTGATATTATGACGGTAGAATTAGCAAATCAGGAGCGTGTATCTATTAACCAAGTGTGTAAGAGCTGTGAGATTGAGATTACTGGCCATAAGTTTGATGTTGACTTGATACCATTTAAGTTAGGAGAGTTTGACGTTATTTTAGGAATGGATTGGCTATCTAAGCACGATGCTCAAATAAACTATCATAATAATAAAGTAATATTGAAGATGACAGACGAGGAAGTGGTGACGTTTAGAGGCCAGAGACAAGCGAAGAAGTTCTTGACAATGATTCAAGCTAAGAAGTTACTACGACAAGGATGCGAGCATTTCATGGCCTATGTGATAGATAGAAGTCAGGAGCCAGCAAAGCTGGAAAACATTCCAGTGGTAAATGAATTTCCAGACGTATTTCCAGACGAATTACCAGGACTTCCTCCAGATAGAGAAATCGAATTTGTAATCAACTTGGAACCTGGAACGGAACCAGTATCTAAGGCCCTGTACAGAATGGCGCCAGTGGAAATGAAAAAATTGGCAAAGCAATTGCAAGGATTGTTGTAGAGAGGAGTGATTAGACCTAGTGTATCCCCATTGGGTGCACCGGTGTTATTTGTTAAGAAGAAAGATGGGAGCATGAGATTATGCATCGACTATCGAGAACTCAATAAGCTTACGATCAAGAACAAGTATCCATTACCTCGAATTGATGATTTGTTTGATCAGCTGAAAGGAGCCAAGTACTTCTCCAAGATTGATTTGAGATCTGGATATCACCAATTGAAGATCAAACCCGAAGATATACCAAAGACAGCTTTCAGAACAAGGTACGGTCGTTATGAATTCTTAGTGATGTCTTTTGGGTTGACCAATGCCCCAGCTGCATTTATGGACTTGATGAATGGAATTTTCAAGGAATATTTGGACATGTTTGTCATTGTGTTTCTTGATAATATTTTGATTTACTCAAAGTCAACAGAAGACCACGCGGAGCATCTAAGGACAGCTTTGGAAATTTTGAGAAGGGAGAAGTTATATGCCAAATTCTTAAAGTGTGAGTTTTGGTTACAAGAAGTTCAATTCTTAGGACACGTGGTAAGTCACGAAGGGATCAAAGTGGACCTAGCGAAGATTGAAGCTATTACGAATTTGGAAAGGCCAATAACACCAACAGAGGTGAGGAGTTTCTTAGGACTGGAAGGATATTATCGACGATTTCTTCAAGATTTCTAGAAGATTGCGACGCCTTTGATGAAGCTTACCAGGAAAAATGAGAAGTTTATATGGAATGAGAAGTACAAAGAAAGTTTTTAAGAATTGAAGAAGAGGCTAATCACGACATATGTTTTGTCACTTCCAGATGACCAAGGGAATTTCATAATCTATAGTGATGCTTCTCATAAAGGATTAGGTTGTGTTTTGATGTAGCATGATAAAGTCATTGCGTATGCGTCAAGACAACTAAAACCTCATGAGCAGAAGTATCCTACTCATGATTTGGAACTAGCAGCGATAGTATTCACCTTAAAGATTTGGAGACACTATTTATATGGAGAAAGATGCGAGATTTATACGGATCATAAGAGCTTGAAGTACATATTCATGCAAAAGGAACTTAACATGTGACAGAGGAGACGATTGGAGTTGATCAAAGATTATGATTACACGATTAACTATCATCCAGGAAAAGTGAATGTGGTGGCAGATGCATTAAGCAGAAAAGAAAGACTGAACATGTTGACGATATTTGAGGAATTATATAAGGAAATTCAAAAGTTGGACTTGGAGGTCAGAATTTGCAAACCTGATGAAGCGAAGATATACAGTATGACTTTTCAACCAAAATTGTTAGAGAAGATAAGAAAGTGCCAAGAGGAAATAATGGATCGGGATATCAATCGGTTGGTTGGAGAAGAGTTATGCACCCAGAAGGACGATCAAGGTATTCTTAGATTTTCATCCAGAATTTGGGTACCACTAGTGGCAAAATTGAAGAATGAAATTCTAGAAGAAGCTCACAATTCAAAGTATTCCATTCATCTGGGAAGTACCAAGATATACAGAGATTTAAAAGAAAATTATTGGTGGCCAGACATGAAGAGAGAAATTGCGGAATGGGTTAACAAATGTTACACGTGTCAGAAAGTTAAGGCGGAGCACCAGAGACCGAGTGGATTATTACAACCACTAGAGATTCTAGAGTGGAAGTGGGAGCACATTGCTATAGATTTTATAGTTGGCTTACCAAGGACGAAAGCGAACCACGATGCTATTTGGCTTATAGTGGACAGACTAACCAAATCAGCGCATTTCTTGCCTATCAATGAAAGATTTTCACTAGATAAGTTGGTTTACATGTATTTGAAGGAAATAGTAATGCGTCATGAAGTCCCTGTGTCTATCGTATCTGATCGAGATCCACAATTCAATTCAAGATTTTGGAGAAGTTTCCAAGAATGTTTGGGAACTAAGTTAAATATGAGCACGGCTTATCATCCGCAGACGTACGGCCAAAGCGAGAGAACAATCCAAATAATCGAGGACATGTTATGTGAGTGTGCCATTGATTTCAAAGGCAATTGGGATGAGCATTTTCCCTTAGTGGAGTTTGCTTACAATAACTACTATCATGCCAATATCGGAATGCCTCCCTATGAAGCGCTTTATGGATGCAAATGTCGATCACATGTATATTAGGATGAAGTCGGAGAACGTAAGATACTTGGACCCGAGTTGGTACAGCAGGCCAAGGAAGTTGTTGAGGTTATTCAGAGAAGGCTAATTGCAGCACAAGATCGTCAAAGAAAATATGCAGACCAATTCAGAAAGGATATGGAATTCGAAGAAGGAAATTTAATGTTACTGAAGGTGTCACCGTGGAAAGGATTATCGAGATTCGGAAAGAAAGGGAAGTTAAGTCCTAGATACGTTGGACCTTTTGATGTTTTGAAATATGTCGCAAAAGTAGAATACGAATTGGCATTACCCCCGCACATGGAGCATATCCATAATATTTTTCACGTATCGATGCTTAAGAAGTATAATCCAGACTCTAGGCATGTAATTGAGTATGAGCCGATAGAACTTCACACAGATTTATCGTATGTAGAGAATCCAATAGAGATTCTTGGAAAAGAGAGAGAAGGTATTGAGAAATAAATTTGTGAATTTAGTAAGAGTATTTTGGAGAAACCCAAAGGTTGAAGAATCAACCTGGGAGTTAGAAAGTGATATGCGAGAAAAGTACCCTCAGTTGTTTACTTAAAAGATTCTGAGGACAGAATCCTTTTAAGGGGGAGGATGTAATATCTGGGACATGACGTGTAATTATTTTTAACAATAAATAATTATTATGAGATTATTATGTGATTATTATATGATTTTTGGTGGATTATTTGATGATTGGTGATATTATTTGAATGTTCATATGTGGTAAAGTCTAGGTATCTTAATTTTATTATGTCCAGAATAAAATATAGATAATTAAGGTATTTTTCTAGTAATTTTTAGAGTACTATATGATTTTATATTGATTTATGAGTTTATTAACTATTTTCTGAATAATTACAAAATTATTTTGTAGAGCCGGGAATCGTCAACCTCAACCGTTTTTATGTTTTTGTAACCCGAAACTCTTCCGAAAACTCCTTCCTAACCTAATCTGGTAATTCCGGACATTTTCCATATTTTGACTTTTTCGATCCAGATTACGGTTTGACCCGTGTGCGGCCCGGCGCGATATTTTCGATACGCTAACCATTTTCGATAACATTATCTTCGTACAATTGTTTTATAAAAGCCCGGTTTTGATAATTATCCGAAATAGGATAAAGTCTATCCAAAACAGGATATTGCTAATCCAAAACAGGATAGTGTTTATCCAAAAAGGATAGTGTTTATCCAAAACAAACATATTTATCGATCCAACACGATCCAGAACGTACTAATATTCTGTAATATAAATATCCCTTTCTTATTTCATTTTCACGTGCAAAATCATAATCAGACAGTACAAACCCTGAAAAACAGAGAAAACTTTATAAAAACACTGTATTCTTGAAAATCAATCGCACAAACGAAGGCGTTATCGAACTCCGATTCGGGCATGCAATATATCAAAATGAAGCTCTTTAAATCTTCTTTCTGAATCAACCATTTGTTTTTGCTCAGAAATCAAGGTATATTTCTGATTTAATTATTTTAATTCGAATTAATTATGGATTAAAATATGAATTTTTGTTCTTGATGTTGTGTGTATGATTTGATGGCATAATCATGTAGATCTTCTCTTTCTGGTCATTTTGGTATATTATATGTCGAAAATGGAGTTCAATATCACGTTGAAATGACTGTTTGATTCTTGAATTAAGATTTATCAATGTTCTTCACTGTTCTTGAATGTTTTTAAATAGAATTTAGGGGTTTTTGATTGATGAATTCTGGGTTGCAACTGAGTTCACCAGTGTGTGCATCGTTTTAAGAGGAGTCTTTTCGTGTAATCAAATCGAGTGAACGATTTCGTTTTTGATCGCCGGATTCTGGAAATGGAGTTCGCCGCCGGCGAACTTCAGTTGCAATTTTCGGCAGGAAACGAGCCGTTTGCCGAGTTCGATCACGGGAACAAATTTTTGGGGAGCTATTCTTTAATTCTGCACCTTCCTGTGCATTTATGGACAGAGGAACGAAGTCCGGCAAAGTCGCCGGCGGCGGCTCGTCGGAACAGGTGGCGGGGGGAAAAATTCACTTTAACGCCTGTTGTTTTCCTTATTTTCAGTTTTCGTACCCACTTTTGCAAATGTTACATGTTCAATATTACGATCAAAAGTTTCAAAACCTTATACTTAAACCCCTGGAATTTCTATTTTTAGAAATTGTTTTTATTTATCTATTTTAATTCCAAAAATCAATATTTTTATTCTGAAAATTAATTTTAATTCTAAAATAAATCTTAATTATTTAATAAAATTAGTTATTTAATTAGTCAATTAATTTAAATATTAATTGATAATTAATTTAATTAGTTATTAATTAGTTTTAATTGATTATTTAATTGGATTTAATTATTTATTATTGATTTAAAAATTCTAAAAAATAGTTTCGAGCTTTAAAATATTATTTTAAATTATTTTCAAGTCTCGATAATTATTATAAAATTATTTTAAAGCCAGGTTCGGGTGTTCGAACCCTATTATTTAATTATAAAATGATTCGTAGTCCAATTTTAATTCCCAAAAATGTTCAAAAATTCGTATTAAATACTTGAAAAATCATTTTGACCCCGAATCTTCTTTGAAAAATTATTTGGATTGAATATCTAACATGCTATGTGTTATATGTGACCTGATTGCTGAATAAAATGATTGGTTGTGCATTTTTTGATTGTTTCTGCTGTAACTTTTAATCCGTACGTCGGATTTGGGTGAAACGAAGGGTAGATAGAAGCTTGTATCGAATAGAATGAGTTGAGAAATAGTGTTGATGAGTATATGTGATGTCTAACAGAGGATGCAATATGTAGAAAAGGAAAGCAAGTGGTTAGTGACTGGGAACCAATTGACAAGTGTTAGTGAAGTGAAAGCGAATTGATAAAGCAAGTGTCCCTGAACTTTCTTGTAATATACTTGTGAATACTTTTGAACTCTTTTCATTATGTTGCAATTATTCCCAGTAATTCCTATTCTATATTGAAAGTACTTTGTAGTACTTAACCCTAAACCCTGATTCTTATTGATCTTGAGCCTGATTTCTTGTAGACCTTTGATTGTTGAATTCTTGGATACGAACCACACATATCCGATACTACTCCACAAATACATATCTACCACATACTGATCCTTGACATGAGATTGCTTGTCAGACAAACCTTTATGCCTTGCATAGCAGAAGACCAATCCTTGTAGCCTTTGTACCCTTGGTCTTTTACACTTTGATTCTTTCCTTGAATTGAAAGTCAATCTTCTTGTTTACCTTGTTATACCTTTCTGGTGTTGTGAATCACCTTATGCTTCAAGATAAATGTTGTTTATGATTCAGTTTATCGAATTACGTTATTTATCATGTTATTATTATAGAATTGGATTATTTTTAAATATGGACCAGATTTGTGGTCAGACCAGATTCGTGGTCGTATTAGGCCAATGTGTGCCTTAGATCCAGTGCAAAGCTGGGAGCCTTGCTCGGTGTTAGTGCGTGACTGATCAGCAGCCTAATCGTGGTTTTTAAAATAAAAGTGAATATCCAATTCTAATCATTGCTTAGCTGGAAACTTGATTCCCTATATCGTTTCAATTGATCATTATTAAATCTCAATGTTGTCATTATGACTTGCTGAGATAGTTAGCTCACTCTTGCGAATATGTTTATGTTCTTTTCTAGTTAAAAAGGAATTTGGTAATGGCGAGGATCCCCGGTCGAGTGTGCCAGCTAGGTTTACAGGTTGAAGTGAAATGAGCTAGCGGAAGTTGTGTGGTTTAGTGTTTTCTAAAAGTTTGTAATAAAGTTTGACTTCAAATGTAAGATAAATAAATTTGGGATTTGGTACGTTGTAATAAATAAGGTTGTGGCTTGTGGACATACTTTAAACTGTTGCGATCCTTGATTATGGTAAGTAGGGTCATTGCCTATATTATTATATTCATAAATAGGTTTAAATATGGTGTGTATATGTTGTGGGCCCCAAACTTCTGGCCTGGCTTTGGAGGGTGTCACAATACCCCTGAAGATCTCTCATATATCATGAAGAATACTAAGGTCAGACACATCCTGCATAGCAGTCTTGATAGTGTTATGTCCAATAGAGTTATTGGATGTAAGACAACAAAAGAGATATGGGATGCTTTAGAAGTAAAGTTTCAAGGTACAATTGCTATCAAGAAGAACAGGAGGACAGTACTTACTCAAGAATATAAGCACTTTGACTCAAGGGACACACCTGACTTAATCATTGGAAACCCTAATAGTGGTATGAGAACAAGAAAAGCCACTCAGAATGTATGTCTCTACCATTTTTTTCTATCTCAAACTAAACCCAAGAAGGTTGAAGAAGCTCTGCAAGATGCTAAATGGGTCACAACAATGTAAGAGGAGCTCAATAAATTTGTAAGGAACAAAGTATGGACTCTTATGCCAAGACCAAAGAACAGATTTGTAGTAGGCACAAAGTGGGTGTTCCGAAACAAAACTGACAGTGAGGGCATTGTTACAAGGAATAAAGCAAGACTGGTTGCAAAGGGTTATTCAAAACAAGGAGGCATTGATTATGATGAGACATTTGCTCTGGTTGTAAGACTTGAGGCAATTAGAATCTTTCTTGCCTATGTTGCTCACAAAAAGATTAAGGTGTTTTAAATGGATGTGAATAGTGCATTTTTTAATGGAGAACTTGAAGAGGAAGTTTATGTTGAACAGCCTCCAGGGTTCATTGATCCAAAATATCCAGATCATGTCTACTTACTAGATAAAGCACTCTATGGACTGTAGCAAACTCCAAGGGCCTAGTATGAAACACTTGCTCTATTTCGACTAGAAAGTGGCCTCACAAGAGGTACAATTGATAAAAATCTCTTTTATAAATATCGTGGTAAGGACTTGTTGATAGTACATATATATGTTGATGATATCATTTTTGGATCTACTAATGATAAACTCTGTGAGAGATTTGCAAAGCTAATGCAGTCCAGGTATCAAATGAGTATGATGGGAGAATTGAGTTATTTTATGGGTTTACAAGTTAAACAGATTGATGAAGGAATCTTCATAAATTAATCCAAATACACTAGAAATCTACTCAAAAGATTTGAGATGCAAGACTGCCTAACTGCATAAATTCCCATGGCCACTACAACCAAGTTAGATTTAAATACTGGTTCTTCAGTAGATATAACTAACTAAAGAGGTATGATTGGCTCACTCCTATATCTGACTGCTAGTAGACCTGATATCATGTATGCTACATGTCTCTGTGCAAGGTTCCAAGAAGATCCTAGAGAACCTCATCTATTAGTTGTGAAGAGAATTTTTAAGTATCTCAAAGGCACCATGAATCTGTGATTATGGTATCCTAGAGATTCAGACTTTAAATTAGTTGGATATTCAGATGCAGATTTTGCAGGATGCAAAATATATAGGAAAAGCACTTCTGGAAGCTGCCAATTTCTAGGTGGCAGATTGGTTTCTTGGTATAGCAACAAACAAAAGTCAATTTCCACATCAACTGCAGAAGCATAATATATTTCTATAGGAAGCTGTTGTGCTCAGATTCTATGGATGAAGAATTAACTACTGGATTATGGGTTATACTATTCTTCTATTCCTATATATTGTGATAATCAAAGTGCTATTGCAATGACATGAAATCCAGTGCAGCACTCAATGACTAAACACATCAGCATCAGGTACCATTTTATAAAGAAAATGTGGAAGCAGGTACAGTGAAATTGGTCTTTGTTCCAACAGATCAGCAAGTAGCAGATATATTCACCAAGTCTCTCTGTGAAGCTACTTTTACAATATTGGGGAATGAATTGGGAATTATATCAGGATAATTCTCAAACTCTGATAATTAAGATTGCTGATATTATTGGAGCAAGGTATCTTATTATGTGTCATTAATTGTTAGATACTGATTATTGTGCTAAATGTTGATGTCATGATAACATGCAATTATCTTCTATGAATCCTATCTGAAAACTGCATGTTAAACTATTGATTATGTGCATATCTCCTATTATTAGTTAAACTTGCTTTGACTAATAGATTATGTCAGTAGTTGATAAATTCTGATATTGGTCAAACTAGTTTTGACTGATAAATCCTGATAGTAGTGATCAAAATACTGATAATGGTCAAATCTTGATTGACTATTATGTTTCATTGATTATTTTGAATTTATTCAAAATAAATACATATAGTAATTTTAATTAAATAGTGAGTTAGTGGAATATCTTTTAATTGCTTAAATGGGTTAGCTACTAATGTAAGTATCTAGTAATACTTGAGTACTTATATAGGGAATAGGAATCTGAAGAGAGAGATTACTTTTTGTTTACCTAGATACGCGTAATTGTGTATACATATTATGATTAATTATTACATGGTTAATCAAAGTGTCTTTTCAGTTTCTATCTCCTCTGCTATAAATTCAAACCCTCCACTTTCAAAACTTCTCACTGCTTTGTCACTTCAAACACTCAAATTTCAAGTCTTCTTAAAAACACAACTCATCATCTTCTCACATGTTAATGGCTCAACACCTGTTTTGCACTCGTACTATTGTTGGAACTTACTATCCTGCTTTCAAGCTCGATAAGGGTCGTGTCTATTATGACCTTTGGGAACGTAGAGTCAAGATTAACAATCAAATATTTAGTCATCATGGTGTTCCATCATCAGTCTATGAGGATTTGTCAAGTGATCAACAAATAGATCTTCAGTTCTTTCAGATAAAAACCGTTCTTGAGGAAGAGCGCTTAGCAAAAGAGGCTGAGCAGCGAAGACTTGAAGCTCTTGAGCTGCAAGAGAACATAATCTCTCTTGCAAAGACTATCTCGGGAATTTATCACCACCGAGACATGAAGAAGCAATAAGTTTTGAAGAATTTGAAGATGGGATAGTTTCTAGGAATAGTTTCTAGCTTGTGTTAGGACTATTTTTATGATTCTACTTTGAATTCATCTTCTTCCTAATTAATAAAAATCTTTAGTCTTCTTTTGCTCTCTTATTTAACTAAATGTTTATTGTCTTGTTTGTGTGAATGCTTTTAATTGTCATGTTCAAATCAGTACTGCGTGCTTAATTTCAAATGTTTTTAATAGTGCATGTGAAGAAACTAATCTCTGTTTGAGTTCATATGTTCACTACAGTACAGATTGAGCACATTACAAGAAATAACTGATGTAACAGAAGAAATTTATGAAAGATTTAATTCTGAGTTCACAAGAATTATAATCTTTGAGTGTTGCATTCTATCCAAAGTCTTTGAAACTTTCTTTTTCTCACCAAGAAAGTTGTCCACACTCAATCTCAATATCATAAATCTTATATCTTAAATTTCTTTTTACAACTGAAATACTTGAATCCATTTCTCAAATATTGCCAAAAATCAAATGACATCACTCTTGAATTATGCTGACCACTAAGAAATAACATTTAGTTGGTTAGAGACTACTTGATGAGGTATATCTTAATGATACTAATAAAGACACAGAGGTTTCATCAGTTTTTACTGAAGACTCTCTGATAGCTTTCAATAAACACATTCGAGTGTTAGTTCTTTGTAAGAAGAACAAGGTTTGAGATCATGGTACATGATAGTAACCTGATCAAATCCTCTCCAATTCAAATGGAAGTTCTCATTATTGATGAACAACAACTGTCATAACCACAGTGTCAACTGTGAGTTTAATTGTGACTTCTGATTCACAAGGTATAAATATTGTTATCACTTTATCAGTATTTATTCTAAATACTCATTTAGTCTTTTCAGCATTTATTTTCTCATGATATAAATCCTATTGGTGTGATTATTTCTAGACCTTATTTAAGGACTACCTCTAGTTATATGACCAAAGATCACCCTTCTTTAGCCACCTCTTATTTATGTAGGACAATCTTTCTAAGCTTTTTCTGTGAGATGTGTGAAAAGATTGAGAGGAAAACAGAATTAAAGAGAGGTAGGATCCTTCCTAGAAAAAGGAGAGGTAGATGAGAGATAGGATTTAGTAATCCTTGTGAGGAAGCTCTGACTATTAAAAGTCATGAGATGTGTGGTGTGAGGAGTAGTGAGACTACTTTAAAAGAATAGAGATATTAAGTTTTGCTTGCTATATGATTGCAGGTGCACTGTGGCGCCCCAACATCCGGGGTCAGGGATCTCGGAGGCCCCTCCATCCCAACCACTATAAACCACATACCTCGCATCATAATATATAAATACTCACACTTTACGACCCCACACTTATCATACACACACACACACACTTACAGGTTATTGTCTTGGAAACGAACCATTCATTACTAGATTAAATCAAACCACAAAGTGATAATTATTACAACCCAAAAGTAATTAAGTCTTACTGAGGAATAACCTTTAAGTAAGGCTAGTTCGTCGGCCAAATATTTGTTTCTTATTCATTACCTTACATAAGTGATACTTATAAATAAGTCGGACTAAAAACAACTCAAAACCAATCCAGCTTATTCGGTGTACCTATGGTACAGCACCAAACAACCTATGGAACAGCTGGTCATTTCCTACCCATTTCCTGGCTGTGTGTCTCATGGTAGGCATCTTGATTCACTGTTGTGTTATGTCAATTTAAGAAAATAAGTGTGAGCTATAATGCCCAATATAATAATGTACCGTATGAAATGACGGAATAATAAACTCAAGTAAAACATCATATATGATAATTATGTTTTATTCAAAAATAGTTTTCCATGGTGATACACACCTTCTTATGAAAACAATTCTTTAATGGATTATTATCCTTCAAATACCTTAATGTTAAACCCAGCTTGGGTTACGGTATTGCATCATAATTTCAATTGGAAGAATAGGACATTCACTGGAGCCACCGCATACGATGATCAGTCGTACTACGGAAATAGTAACCATTTCTACATGTAGATGGACGATTCCCTTTTTATTATTGGTAATCACCCTGGCCACATTCGGGCCTTTTCTGTGTCCATCCCTCTCAGTTACACACTTCGCGTCTATCCCTTTCAAGACACGGTTTTGCGTCCATCCCTCTCAGGTACGCATACTCTACATGTTTATCAGTATATAAGATACCTTCTCATGTGGTAGTAAATTGGTAGTCTCCTCAGTCCATGAAGTACTGGAGTCTACCCCTCCTTGTCCTTGTAAGAATCCCATCATATATCTGGAACTTATATTGTTCCCCAAGCATATTGCTTGTTGATAGGTACACTTTGATTTGTACGTATATATGTACTTCCGAGAATTTTCGGAGGAAGTACTAAGGATGTGAGTTGACCGTTGTCAATATATTTGTTATATAAGGGGGAGTTTCTTTTGAAACTATAATCAAAATGATTAAAATAAGTCGAGATTATATTCTCCGACGATCTGAAATTATTCGAATGATTTTCCGGAAATCCAAAAGTATTTTAAATTAGGCTTTATGATTTTTAAATCATAAATAAATCCTTTAATAAATAATTAATAATTAAATATTAATCATTATATAATTAAACCTCGAATAATTATACTTTAAAAGAATATTTGAAATAATATTCCTCAACTAATTTATGTTTAAGTAATTTAATAATCTTTAATATTTAATCGAGTCTAAAATAAATATTCCCTAGAGAATACTTCTCCCATAATAAATGAGTAGTAAATAAATATTTATTATTCGAACGATAAAGTATAGTTGAGGGAATACGATCTTTGGAAATTATTTTAATAAAAGTTCGAGGTGTTTAATGTTTTGTAAGTGGACGTTGAATCTCTTAAAACGTACTACTATGGACTTTTAATTGTCCTATAATATCACCGGAATGATTCCCGGGTTTTTATTTTGAAATCTCGACCGACTCTCGGTCTTATAATTATACGTCACGCTTATAGCGGAGTTACACATTTTATGATATATGCTTATCGTACAACATCGCTACACTATATGAAAACTCAATTACTAAGTATCAAGGCAAGCATGGTATTTATGCAATGATAATAAAATAATCCTTTCACAACACAACAGTAAATGGAGTTGGGTTCATAAACTTTCCCGGGTATCTCGAGGTGAAGGATGCTCTAGGTTCCGCTTGGAAATCTATAATCATAAACAGAAATTCATTTTGTTAGGTCCCGTTCTAATTTACGGCGACTCACACTCATGCGCTACTTATTATGCATCCTCTCAACATATTTTATCCTTATTATTACCTTACGTACTTATTTATGTTACGGTCGCTTTCTTTCCCGAAGTACCTTAAGTCCGTTTTCATTTTCATCGTCATCGTCGGCTCCGCTTATGGATTCTACGGTTTTCTAATAGTACGGTCTCGACTCCGGTATTTTTATAAAATTGAAAAATTATTATTTTCACTTGAAACTTTTGTGAAAGTTAAGAAACTCAATTTACTACTCTCTGTAAAAATTTCATGATTTATGAATATTTTTAAGTCGATCCTTTTTATTTTCAAAGTTTGTAATTCGTAGCAGTTTTTGTCGCGTAAATCACTTTTAGTAAACCGACCATAACTTTTGATCCATAAATCGGAATCACGCGATTCAAGCACCTAAAAGATCCTTATAAAATTTTCTATCATAATAAATGGTTATTTTTAAGGAACTACATTTTAAATATTAGAGACTTTCTGCAGAAACTTAAAGTTACGTTTTGTTCGTTTTAGCGTGATTACGGTTACGATCGGATATCATCATCAACAATCAACATATCATCATCACCACATTAACTCCTCTCAAGAACATCATGTTCTTGAGGCAACAACAATAAACCTTAAATCTACTTAGCTAAACATCAAGATTAGAACAATACTCCCACCAAAACTAGGTTTACAACTATGTTCTAAAAGAATCTTGAACTTAAATCTTAAATAAGGTTGGGTCAAAGATTTGTACCTTTTTTGAGAGCTTGGGATGTGTTCTTGATGATGGTGAAGTCTTGGGAGTGCTTAGTATGGTTTTTGGAACCTAAAACAACCATTAAAATGAAGAAACAAAATAAAAGTAATTATTTAATACTATTCACTATCATCTTTCTTGAATTTATTTCACCCATCAAACCTTGATAAAAAGAGCTCAAAAATTTATCTTACCTTAGTTTAGGTGGTATGAAGCTTGATAATTAATGGTAGGATTTATCCATGGCTAGATATTGAAGATTTGAAATTGATTCCTTGGTTTATTTAGAAAGGGCCGAATGAAGAAGGTTGGGAGAGAGGAGGAGTGTTTTTGTGTTGCTTCTTGGGAGCTTCTTGGAATAATGAAAGTGATATCTTGTATTGATTTTTATTCTCTAGTTTATATCCTAGGATTTTATTTATGTTGGCAAATCTTAGACAAAAGCTAGCTAGCCTTTGTAGTTTACAAGCTAAGCTACTTAACTTAGCTATTTAGCTTACTATTTGCTAGCCCTTGGTTGATCATCCTATACCTTAGCTCACTATTTGATAAAGTAACCATGGTTACTTTTCTACCATGGTTAGTTAGTGCGTTACGTTTATTTAATCGTTTACGTGCTCGCTCGGTCGCTTAAACGTTTTCGTAATAATTTCTCGTAAACGGTTCGCGACGTAAATCCTTTCGTATTTAATCCTTATGTTTTGGATTATCGTACTTGGATATAAATCCGTAGGGTTTTAAATTCATAATTATATTGTTATTCCCGTAATCCTCGATGCTTCGTAAATATGGTCGTTTTTCAAAGTTCGTTTTCTTCGAAAACTAATAGTGTTTACATACACTCACTTGGTACGTATAATCATAATATCAACTTCGAAACTCATTTTCTCATGCACAACATAGTGTGGGCTAAAAAGTTTTCCCCGTCAGTCAAGGTTACTATTCATTAAACGTTTTTACAAGGTCTCAAAAATTCGAGTTATTACATGCACAGAGTACTAAAGAAACAGATGATGAACAACAGTCTGTTGAACTTCAAATAAATTCTGATGTAGCAAGTGCTGTTAATCTCCCCGCAAATCTAAGTACTGAAACTTTCTTGCAGTCCATACATTCTACTATTCTACCACATGAGACAATCCCTGTTTTTGTTGAAAAACAGTCCATTTACTCTACTTTTCCATCACCTGAGATAATCCATGTTGTTGCTGAAGATGAAGTAGCACAACAGTCCATTTTTCATTAATTTCAGAATCACCACAGCATGCTACATGAACTAAGGTCCTGGAAGTGAATTTTGAAGCTCCAGTTCATTTATCTACAATTCTTGAAGATGTGGAGTTAACTGTTGATGGTGCGGAAGCTTCTGAAGCTGTTGGATCACATACTACACCAATTTATAATTCTATTATACATTTTGAAGATGGTGATGAATTTCAGCAATTAGTGTAAAATCCAGTTGCTATTGAAGAATCTAATAATGGTGAAGAAGCTAATATTTCTAATGCTATTATAGATCCTAAGGATGATCTTTTCTTCCCTGAAGATATGGCTATGCATGTGAGACAACAGAAAATGAAAGAGTTAGATGCTAAGAAAGAAAAGGATTATTTTGATAATCTCTGGAATGCTTAATGGAAAGATGATACATATCTTATTTCCAGAACAAAAGCTGTTGCACATCTGGAAACAGCAGAACGGAAGATTACGAATCCTGATATGTTGAATCATCTAAAAGCATCAACTTTAGTTGTCAGATCATTACATACAGCTCAAGAAGAAACTACTTCTCAAATCAATCAGATCAAAGAATCATTGATTACTTCAAAGCTGACTACTCATCAGGAAATTTAGAAATAAATTGCACCAATAGTTGCCATACAAACTGCAATTGAAGCCAGTCAAACTAGATTGGAAGCTAAACAAGTTCAAATGTCTGATCAACTTACAGAAGTACAGAATTCAATGGATTTGATTCTTTCTCTACTGCTTGGTGATGATGCAAAAAAGGGGGAGAAAATTGTTAAATCTAAATTCAAATAACTAGCAATTACAGATACCGATGATGAAAATCCTGATGGAGGTAATAAGGGGGGATAGAAGGATAGTGAAAGGAGAAAAGGAGAGGAGCTAGTTGGAGTTAGTGGTCCATCAAAATCAATCACTAGATTTCAATCTAGACAAGGTGGAGAGAGTAAGAGGAATGAAAGAAGAGTAGAAGATTTGATTTTGACAACAAATGTGCAAAAAATTTTACAAGTCACAACTGCTGCTAATGAAGACCAATGTATTCTGGAGATAGAAGCTGGTGCTGAAGCAAGTCAATATCTTCGAACTCTGAAAGTAAAAGGAAGGAAGACAACTCTATTCTATAAGGATTCAAAGATTCAAGCATTTGACTCTGAGGTGAGTAGAAGAATCTTTGAAAGATACAATCCCAGATTTGATCTTGAACAGCTAAGGCAAATGGAGGAAGACTTCAAAAATTCCATGAAGACAGCAAATGATGATATTGCTTTTATTTCTCAAGTACTTTATAAATATGATCCTTCTAACAGACCAACCAGAGGTGTATTTATAAGGGAAATCAGTCAGGAAGAAGATGAAAAATTTCTCAGATCACAAGTTATTTATCTGCTGACAAGAAGCTTAAAGGAAAAGAGAAGATAAGAGAGAAGTCAAAGATTTCAAAGACTAAATCCAAAGCTATTGCAAAGAAGAAATCAGTGTCTAAGGAAACTAAATCTCAAATACCGATAGATCTAATATATACAGTAGTACAAGCTTATGATACTGAAGAAATATGTGAAGAAGAAGAAATTAGCCAAGCTCACCAAGGAAGGAAGATTTATAGAGCTTACTGGGCTGATAAATTGAAATTAACCTCTGACATTTCTCAAGTTAAGGAAAAGTAAAGTCTGATATTCACTGAAGCAAGAATGAATATGCTTACTTGATTCCTGCATTTAGATAGTTTTGACATCATCAATTAGAACTTGTACATATTACCATCATGAACCAGTTGGGGGAGATTGTTCGATATAATTGATGATATCAACGGATAATGATATCAAATGATGATGATGTCAATGGATGACAAAATCAAAATTTGTCACATCAGTTGATCTTCGATAAGGAAAAGGAAACAGGAACTCAGGGCAGTGAAGGACTTTATCTTAGAAGCATTGTATTAGGTTTCCTTGTTGTTAATATAATAGGATTCCTTATACATTGTGTAGCTGTGATCTATATAAAGCACAGATTAGGTTCATGCTATAAGCATTGCGAACATTGTTATATCTTTCGCATAACCTAGCAGCTCTCAAAAATATTTGTTCATCCTTTCGAGAGAGTACATTTGTAATAAGTTTTTATCTGTTAATATAAAAATTGTTGAAGCTTTGTCGAATTGATTGTATTAACTGTATTCACCCCCTTCTAAAGTTGATTAAGGGCCTAACAAAAAGTACTACTACTATGTGCACCAATAAATCATGATCTTTTGGGGGTCTGTGGTGAGCTTGTTGTTTACCCAAGTTAGTTGCATTTAGGAAAGTAGGCTTCGGCTTATTTCAGACTCGGAATCAGAACTTGACCCGGTTTTTAAAAAGGCTCAGGATTTAACCCGAGTTGTCACATATGGTATCTGAGCTGCTCTTGAAATCTTGATGCATCAAGTTGGTGGAGGTAGGAACACGAAAATTGGTGGTATTATCCCGTAATGGATAGAGATTCGGAGGCAGGGATTGTTAGATATATTGATAATGTCATGGCTAATATTATTTATTTTTAGTTTTCAGATCTTACTTAACAGGACAAATCAGTACTTATACTGGAAGTCAGGACTTAAGGATATCAGTACTTATATTATCAGGAGATAATCATCAGAAGTTAGATATCAGAACTTAAGTGCTGAAGACGTTCAGATAAGGAAAGTAGTTGATTAAAGGAAAGAAGATCAAGATAAACATAAGAAGAGATATGCATGAAGAAGGAGTTCCGTGAAGAATGGAATACTTGGAAGAAAAGATATCTGATTGATATATTTTAGGAAGTAGAATTATATTCCATATCAATTAGCGATTATCTTGTAACTGTGTAATATATAAACACAGACATAGGGTTTACACTATAAGTTTTATCATATTCGAGAAGATTATTCATTGTAACCCTAGCAGCTCTCGTGATATTTGTTCATCACTGAGAGGTAACAGTTCCATACTGTAACAGAGTTTATTATTTCAATAAAGTTTGTTTTCTGTTACTTGAGATATTAAAGTTCGATTTGATTGTAATTTACACTGTATTCACCCCCTCTACAGTGTGTGTGACCTAACAAGTGGTATCAGAGCTTATCTGTTAACACACATACAGTTAAAGATCCAAACACAATCATGTCTGACACAGAAACTCCAACTAAGCCTACCAAAACTGAAGAACCTCCAAAGACACAAATCCAAAGTCGGTATGAAACCATCAGAGTTCCCATACCGAGACCATCTGAATATGCCATATGGAAGGTGAGGATGACCATGTTTCTGGAAGCTAAAGATCCAGAATATCTTGATAGAATTAAGGAAGGGCCTCACAAACCAACCAAGCTCGCTGTTGCAGTTGCAGGTGAGGCAGCAAAGACTGTACCAAAGGAAAAAAGTGATTATACTGCTGAAGATATCACATCAATTGCTAAGGATGCTAAGGTACGACACTTACTGCATAGTGCCATTGATAATGTAATGTCAAACAGGGTAATTAACTGCAAGACTGCTAAGGAGATATGAAATGCTCTGGAAGACAATACTCACTCAAGAGTATGAACACTTTGATTCAAAGGCTAATGAATCATTGACTGATTTATATGATAGATTTGTCAAACTCTTGAATGATCTGTCACTGGTTAATAAGGAGTATGATCTTGAAGATTCAAACCTTAAATTCATGTTAGCTCTTCTTGAATGTTGGGATTTGAAGGCAACAACAATAAGAGACAACTACAGTCTTGATGAAACAACTCTTGATGAAATTTATGGAATGCTCAAGACTCAGGAACTTGAGATGGAACAAAGAAGCAAGAGGAAAGGAGGAAAGTCAAGGACAGTTGCTCTTAAGGCTGAAGAAGAATCCCCCAAAGCAGCTTCCTCAAGGAAAGACAAGGGTAAAGCTCTTTTTACAAAGTCTGATACTGAGTTATCAAGTTCTGAAACTAATGATGACTCAGATTCTGAAAGCTTGCCTGAGACTGATGTTGATGAGGAGATGATGAAGCTGTGTGCTCTTATGGTGAAAGGAATCACAAAGATTGCATACAGAAAGTTCAGGAAGGGAAAGAAGTTTTCCAGGAAAGGCACAAGTTCTGATAAGAAGAATTTTAGAAGATCTGAAGGCAGAGGAGGAAAGTCTGACAGAGGAGATTATACCAATGTTAAATGTTATAACTGTGGTGAGAAAGGCCACATATCTCCTGATTGCAAGAAAGTGAAGGGTGACAAAGGCAAGGGTCTTGTCACAAAGCAGAAAAGCTGGACAAACACCTCAGACTCTGAAAGTGAGGAGAACTATGCATTGATGGCAAATGCTGATAAAGAAAGTGTTGAGAGCAGTTCTGAAGTTGCTGAAACAAAGGTACCTCAGACTACTTATGCTTTTTATACTGATGATATTAATGAGTTGAGAAGATATCTTAAAACCATGTTTGTTAGTTATAGAGATCAAACCTTAACATATGAAAGATTAACTTCTGAAAATCTTGCTTTTAAGAAAAGAAATGATTTCTTAGAAAAAGAGTTAGTTATATTCCATCAAACTCAGAAGGATAGAGATGATACTTTTTATGTTAGGGATGAAGTGCTAAAAATGAATGAATCTCTAAAAACTGAGTTAGAAAAGGAAAGAGAGATAATCAGGACTTGGACTAACTCTGGCAGAACAACTCAAAATTTGCTAAGTAGTGAAAATTGGAAAGAGGGCTTAGGTTATGGAGATGATAAGAATGATAAAGGAACTGAAGAAATCAAGCCTGTTATTAAGCAAAAGCCGAAGTTAAACCTGTTAAGTTTGTAACTGTAAAGTCTGATAATGAGAAATCAGGAGTTAAAGAGGAATTAACTTCTGACAAACTAAAACAGGAAAAGACAGCTGAGGTAAACATAGGCTTAATGACAAAGAAGCAGCTTAAGCATAAGCTGAAAGATGTTAAGAATGTAAACAAGGTAAAATCACCTAGGAAAAATAGGAATGGAAAGGAAGGTGTGAATAAAAGCAATGATTATAAACCTGCACCTGATGCTCCTAGGAAAACACGTCATAACTGTGGAAGTTCTAACCATCTGGCTTCTTCTTGCAGGGAGAATAAGAACATTAACTCCTTACCTTCAAAATCAGGAGTTAAGAGTCAGTCTGTTAGATATAAACCACAGAATCCATGTTTTCATTGTGGTAGTTTATGGCATTCCATTTATACTTGTAAGGAATATCTAGCTTGTACTATGATTATTATCAATTAAAACCTTCTTTGAAGAAAGTTTCCATTATTCCTTCTAGTGTAAATTCTGATTCAAAGTCTGATAGTGTAAGTTCTGATAAGAAAAATGTTAACATAAACTCTGATGCTAAATCCGCTGCAAATGTTAACAAACTTGATAAGGCCAAAGGATCCAAGCAAGTCTGGGTCCTTAAAACTAATCATTAGTGGTCTTTGTGATTGCAGGGCAACAGGAAAAATATTCTAGTTCAAGACAGTGGATGTTCAGGACATATGACTGGAAATAAAGCCCTGCTATCAGACTTTGTGGAGAAAGCTGGCCCAAGTGTTTCTTATGGAGATGGCAACATTGGAAAAACATTGGGATATGGCAATATCAACCTTGGGAATGTCATCACTAAAGAAGTAGCTCTGGTCTCAGGACTTAAACACAATCTGCTGAGTATAAGTCAAATCTGTGACAGAGGTTATCATGTTGATTTCTTTGAAGAACACTGTGAAATTGTGAGTAAATCTAAAGGCAAAGTTGTTCTGAAAGGATACAGGCGTGGTAACATTTATAAAGCTAAGCTTTCAACAAGTACTGATGGTTCTGTAATCTGTCTGATGAGTAGAGCATCAATTGAAGAAAGCTGGAATTGGCACAAGAAACTCTCTCATTTAAATTTCAACAATATAAATGAACTAGTCAAGAAAGATCTTGTGAGAGGACTGCCAAAGTCAGTATTTGCTCCTGATGGGCTTTGTGATTCTTGTCCGAAGGCCAAACAAAGAAAATCTTCATTCAAGAGTAAAACTGAATCATCAATTCTTGAGACTTATCATCTACTACATGTTGATCTATTTGTTCCAGTGAATGTCATGTCTATTGCAAAGAAGAAATATGCGTTGGTCATAGTGGATGAGTTCACCAGATACACATGGGTGTATTTCTTGCACACAAAAAGTGAAACTGCATATATCTTGATTGATCATGTTAAACATCTGGATAAATTGGTCAAAGATTCTGTGAAAACCTTAAGGAGTGATAATGGCACTGAGTTCAAGAATTTGATAATGGAAGAGTTCTGCAAAAACCATGGAATTAAGCAGGAATTTTTTGCCCCTGGAACTCCACAGCAAAATGGAGTTGTTGAAAGGAAGAATAGAACTCTCATTGAAGCTGCACGTACAATGCTTGAAGAAGCAAAGCTTCCAACCTACTTCTGGGCTGAAGCTGTGCAGACTGCTTGTTTTACTCAAAATGCAACACTCATTAACAAGCATGAAAAAACACCATATGAGATGGTGAAGAAAAAGAAGCCAAATTTGAAGTACTTTCATGTATTTGGATGCAAGTGTTTTGTTCTCAAGACTCATCCTGAACAGCTATCCAAGTTTGATCTAAAAGCTGATGAAGGAATCTTTGTTGGATATCCACTTTCCACAAAAGCCTTCAGAGTCTATAATTTAAGAACAAAAGTCGTCATGGAATCTATCAATGTCTCCTTTGATGACAAGAAGATTACGGGTCTTGAAGATTTTATTGATCATGATCAGCTGAGATTTGAAAATGAAGACTCAAATTCTGACACTGAAAATCCTGATAGTCTAAGTCCTGATACTGTAAGCTCTGATGGATTAAACTCTGGTGTTATTGAAACTGTGGTGACTACGCCAAAGGAAGATGCACCTATGCAGGGGGAGCATACTCAAAATCTTACCACATCTCAAGAAACATCAGAACATACATCTGGCTCTTCAAGTTCTGATTCGTCAAGTTCTGATAAGCCAAGTTCTGATAGTGCTGAAAATCTAAATTCTGAAGAATCCAACTCAGAGAGCATAGTTTCAGGGGGAGCATCAGGAAAATGAAAATGAAGACAGCATGAAACATGGGGGAGCATCTAGTTCTAGAGAAAACCTTCCATCTGCAAGGAAGTGGACAAAATCACATACACCTGATTTGATAATTGGAAATCCTGATGCAGGTGTCCGAACTAGAACAGGTACTTCAAACGAATGTCTTTACAATTCTTTTCTCTCTCAGACTGAGCCAAAGAAAGTGGAAGAAGCTCTTCAAGATGCAAATTGGGTGCAAGCAATGCAGGAAGAGTTAAATGAATTTGAAAGAAACAAAGTCTGGACCCTAGTGCCAAGACCAAAGAATAGATCTGTTGTTGGTACAAAGTGGGTATTCAGAATCAAAACTGACAGTGATGGCATAATTACAAGGAATAAGGCAAGGCTGGTTGCAAAAGGATATTCTCAACAGGAGGGAATTGATTATGATGAAACATTTGCACCAGTTGCTAGGTTAGAAGCCATAAGGATATTTTTGGCTTATGCTGCTCACAAAAAGTTTACTGTCTTTCAAATGGATGTGAAAAGTGCTTTTCTCAATGGAGAATTGGAGGAGGAAGTATATGTTGAACAACCTCCAGGATTTGTAGACTCCAAACATCCAGATTATGTCTACAGGCTTGATAAAGCACTTTATGGACTTAAGCAAGCTCCTAGAGCATGGTATGAGACTTTAGCTCAGTTTCTTCTGGAAAGTGGATTCAACAGAGGAACAATAGACAAAACACTGTTCTACCTCAACCATGGAAAGGACTTACTTCTGGTCCAGATTTATGTTGATGATATCATTTTTGGGTCTACAAATGATAGACTTTGCAAGAAGTTTGCCAAACTGATGCAGTCAAGGTATCAGATGAGTATGATGGGGGAACTTAGCTATTTTCTGGGCCTTCAAGTCAAGCAGAATGAAGAAGGCACTTTTATTTGTCAAACTAAGTACACCAGAAACTTGCTAAAGAAATTTGGAATGCAAGATTGTTCAAGTGCATCCACTCCCGTGGCCACTGCAACAAAACTGGATAAGGATACTGGTAAATCAGTAGATATTACTGATTACAGAGGTATGATTGGCTCTCTACTCTATCTAACTGCTAGTAGACCTGATATCATGTATGCTACCTGTCTTTGTGCAAGATTTCAAGCAGATCCAAGAGAACCTCACTTAACAGCTGTGAAAAGAATTTTCAAGTATCTTAAAGGAACAGCTGATCTGGGATTGTGGTATCCTAGAGAATCAGATTTTAAACTAATAGGTTACTCAGATGCAGATTTTGCAGGTTGCAAAATTGACAGGAAAAGCACAAGTGGAAGCTGCCAATTTCTTGGAGGCAGATTGGTTTCTTGGTTCAGCAAGAAACAAAAGTCAATTTCCACATCAACTGCAAAAGCAGAGTATATTGCTGCAGGAAGCTGTTGTGCACAGATTCTTTGGATGAAGAATCAGTTACTGGATTATGGGTTAACATATTTCAAAATCCCTATTTACTGTGATAATCAAAGTGCTATTGCAATGACAGGTAATCCAGTTCAACACTCTATGACAAAGCACATCAGCATCAGGTACCACTTCATAAGGGAACATGTGGATGAAGGTACAGTGGAATTGCACTTTGTTCCAACAGATCAACAACTAGCAGATATCTTCACAAAACCATTGTGTGAAGCCACTTTTACAAGATTGGTAAATGAACTTGGAATGGTTTCAGGTTCTTTCTCTAAATATGCCTAGTCTTGTTCTGTTTTATCAGACTTTATGATCAGTATTTACAGAATTTAATCTCTTTGTGAATTCTGTGATTAATTGATAAATGTGTTTAAGTACTGACTGTTGTCTGATATATGTTTCTAAACTCTGATAAGTGATATGTCTGTTAAAGTAACTATTCGATCCTATGAGGATAACTGTGCTAGATGCTGACCTAGTAGTCTTCAATAAACAAAGGATCCCATATAAGAAGTAATTATTTCAATGGAAATCTATTGACACAAGTAAATTCTGATAATTGAGCTTAGTTGAGTTTACTTTGTCTATCTTATTACTAAGTCACAAATTAGAATAATGTTACTCATCTGTTAAGTTCTGATACTAGTAAATCTGCTGAATGCACTAAGTGCTGATAAACCTCACTTATCAAAAGAAAAAGCAAAAGGATCAAAGAATAAAATCAGGTACTCCTTTGAGATCTAGAGTAAAAATGTGGAAGGGACGACCCAAGTGCATTGCTGGTATTAAGTAAATATGCATTAGAAAAGCAAAATATTTTCTTGGTGACTTTCCACACTCTATTATTACTGGAGAAATACTCTGATAATAGCATAAATTCTGATAAGCAGTCGTGACTCACTTACACTGAGAAGCCACTGTAAAATGGAATTAAAAAAGATGCATAAAATTAGCATACAATAATTGAGGTGGACTCTAGCATGAACTCATTCAACAGTAGGTTACAGAATAATGACAGCTCTTTAGCAAAGTTTTAGTTATGCCTTATTTCTAAGATGTACTGAAGTGAATTAGACTATACTATTTGTCTGACATTTAGCTTAATGCACACACAAATCACTCCATATGAATGATGAAAATTACTGTGGTGGTCTATGTTCTTTTAGATAAATAGTCATTGTGTCATTTTGCAAAAATTTTGAGGACAAGTTCTGATTGCATGTTCTGCTGATTAAGTTCTGAAGAATATAGCTCAGAACTTGTATGAGGACTTACTCAGACAGGCATTCCTTTTTCGAGTTAAGAAATTATGTTCTGATGACTGTTAAGTTCTGATATAAGTCTAAGTTCTGATATTAAAGTCTAATTCTTTACTTGACTTATCTATGGATAAAATTTGATAACAGTCTCGGTTCAAACTAGAATATGTTGAAGTGGAAGATTAATAGTCACTATGGTTAGGGTTAATGGTATTCATACTTGAACAATCAACTTTTACTTGCTTCTTGTGCGCATTAAACCATGTTTTCTCTTTCCAATGAATGTTTTTCTTTTTCCAAGTCTGGGGAGACGAGGTAGAATTAATTCTACCTGTCAACATTAAATTTCTTTGCGTCTCCTGGCATTCTCCTGTCTATATAAGCAACCACTTCACATCAGCCTTCCCATCAAATCTTTTCTCACAAACTTACCTTCATACTTTTTCTATCAAAAACACCATGGTCAGATACAACATGTTTTTGAACTACGAAACCTTCAATATGGAGCTCAGCTGTGCCGATTGGCAGCAGGAATGGCATGTCACTGCCATTCCTGATGAGATATGGGACTATGTCCCACAAGAGGTACTCACCCACCTCCTATTCTTCTATATGGACTACCATCGCCATCTGGAGCGATTGGAGGAGGAAAGGCTGGAAGCTCTCCGCCAGCAAGAGCGAATCATTCGACTCGCCATTCTATTTGTCGAGAGTAGGAAGAAGAAATGATTTATTTTCTTCTTCCTATTTTTCTTCATCATCAGCCTTGCCCTGCTTTTTGAGCAAGGACTAAGGCTGTTGATGTTAGGTTTAGCAGCTTAGGGAAATCTTGTATAAATTCTGATGTAATTTCAATTTCATGAATGTATTCACTTGATATATTAATGAAATTTGTTTTTGTTTCAAGATTTTGTCTCTAAGTTATTTGGTAATGCATTGATAAATCCTGATAACGATTCATATTCTGATGACCATATAAATTATGTTTTAATTTAAGTTCTGATTTTCCTTTATCAGTACTTACTCACCTGATTTATCTTGGTCATTTTCACTTGTTTTATTTTCAGAATATTAATGATGCAGTGAAAAATAATTAAATCAGTGGGAACGGTTTCAATTTTGAATTAAAACTGTTTCACCTTGATTAATGGAATATATGGGTAAGTGGAACGGTTTTTCCTTGAAAAACTGCAAGTGGGTAAGTAATGATTACTGTTTTCTCGCGCCTAGTAACTATCCGTTATTACTGCATGTCTGACAGGTGTCCAACGGTAACATTTTTTTCAGAGTATAAGTACGACAGAGAGAGGATTTTTTAATCTTTTATTTCCTTTCATATTTTTTCTCTCTACTTGCTTTTACTCTCTCTCTCTCTCTCTTCTTCTCACGTTGGTTTTTCATACAGACATTTTATCAAACACCTACCAGGCACTCTTCAATCTCAACTTTTCACATGGCACCTAAGGACATAATCTTCAATGGAGCAAAGTTTGTTCCTAATAACTTCTCTGCTATACTTCGCACATCAGAGGCACCCTCTGAACTTCATCTCATTCAGGATTTTCTCACTAGTTCTGATATTGGGTACGCTCTAACTGAGCCTGAATTAGTCTCTGGAGTTCAAGTACTGGAGTTCTGGAGGAGTGGAGTATATGATGATGGTGGTGCTCAAGGGTCCCCGAGTATTATCTTTTCATCAGGGGACAATGAGTATGTTGTGACTTTGTCTACGGTTCGACAAGCACTGCAGCTACCTGAGAACTGTGTTTATTCTACTGTTGACGAACCGGTTCTTCAGAACATGATGGTCAGTCTAGGATATGAGGGAACATTGGCAAAGATTGGCAAGTTGAAGAGATCTTTCATAAGGAGGGAATGGAGTTTCTTCTTTGACTGCATTACCAAGGCTTTTCCTAACAAATGCTCAAATTTCGATGCAATTCCCATATTCAGCCAACAAATCGGGTATGCTCTTATAAATCAAACTGATTTTGATTATGCAAGTGCTGTCTTAGGTTTTATTGGGGATAGGATGACAGAAGATCGAAATACTGTATATTTTTCCAGATTTTGTCAGCTTATTCATAGGTTCTGTTGTAATCAGCCCCAAAGTTTTGGTGATTTAATTCCATCCTTTAGACTAGCTAAAAGAGCTTTCACTGATTTATTATCTACTGATAATAAGAAGGCTGTGTTAAGACCCCTCTTAATACCTTTATCTGTCAAACAAGCATTAATCACCTATGACCCTGTTAAGTACACTGCACTTTATCCTGATGTTCAACCATCAGAACCTTATCCCTCAGTATCTACTGTGAAGTCTTCATCTTCCAAACCTAAGAGGACAAAGATTGTTCCTCAAACACCTCAAAAGAGAAGAAGGATTGCCTTGAGAGATGAATCTGATACTGAGGACCAGGTTCCTTCTTCAGAACCTGTTGTAAAAGAAGCTGAGAAAGTGACTTCTCAGAAGGATTCTGGAATTGGGGGATCTAGGCTTCTCAAGAGGCTTAGAAGAATGACAGTTTCTGAAACTCCCAAGGAATCCAAATCTTCAAAGAGATACAAGAAACAGAGGGCAAATAGGCCAGTTTCAGATGATGAAGAGGAAGCAGCTAAGGAAGGGGATCAGGAATCTCTGATCTCACAAGAAAAGGAATTTGCTAAAGTCACTTCTTCTCCATCAACTCCATCTCAGGAAGCTGTTTCTGAAAAGGTCAACACATCCTCTGTATCTCCTGTTGATCCAGGCACAAGTGCTGATATTGATGTTCAAAACTTGGTTGTGCCTGAAGTAATTCTCTTAGAAGCTCCAACAGCAAATAAACCTTCACCAACACCTGTTACTGATGCTGTTCAAACTACAGAGTTATCCACAACACCTTCTCTGCATCAAGATGCTGATGATCGGACTTTAGGTGAGCATCAGGATATGGCTGTTGATCAGAACTTAGAACCAGATCAGCAATTAGAGGATGCTGAAGCCTCCATTGCTACTCACAGTGTTGTTTTATCAGAGGATACTGATTCTGTAAGTTCTGATGCTGCAAAGGCTGGAGATACTGGTGATGCTGCTCCAACTGCAGATGCTGAAGAAGCAGGTCCTTCAGGACATGCTCCTCAATACACTATTCTTAAGTCTGAACTGGTTAAGAAGTTTGTTACCAGAGAAGAACCAGCGCCTTGGAGTGAAACTCCTGCAGGACGGGAGTGGACTAGGGAATGGAACTCAGTTTCCTGTGTTCCAAATGAGATTCATCTTGCTGAGCACTTGACTAAAGTTGATGAAATGTTAAATTCTGATGATTTTAAAACCCAGCTTAGAATCACTGCATTGAGTACTAGACATCTACAAGGTCTTCATTCAACTACTCATGCAGAGCTACACAAGATTCAGGAAGAATTTATTAAGCAAGGAGAAGTTTGGAAACTTGACAAGAAAAGGTTCTTCCAACCTACCTTTGACAGGATTGCTGCTATTGAGAAGACTCAAGAAAAACAACAAGCTCAGATTAATGATATTTTGACAACTCAAGCTTCTCAGCAATCTCAACTTACTGAAATCCAATCCTCAGTGGAATTGCTTGTCTCTCTCCTATTACCCGCTGATGCCAAAAAGGGGGAGAAAGTAATTAAGTCCAAATGCAAGACTGACAAGACACTGAAAGGGAAGGATGATGAGAAGGATGATCAAGGAAACTCTGGAATGGGTAGAGGTCATAGTCAAGGTAGAGGTTTCTCATCAAGAAAAGCTGAAATCACAAGTCACAGGACAAGTTCTGATACTGGGAAAAGAATAAGTTCTGCTACTGGTAAAAGAATAAGTTCTGATGAACTTTTAGATCTTGATGAGGAAATGTCAAGACAGTTATTTCTTCAGGAAAATCCAGGAATGGACTTGGAGAGTCCATTGGAAGAAGAAGCCAGGCTTAAATCAGAGAAAGTCACATCTAAATCTGAAGCTTCTGGTAAAAAGCCACTTCCAAAACTCAAAGGCATTGTGATCAAAGAAAGGACACATTCTGAAGCAACATTGGCTAGATCACAACCACAGATAGATCCAAGATCCAAGGGTAAAGAAAAGGTTGGTGAACCTATCAAGGTTTATGTGCCTCATGAGGATGAAGAAATTACTGATGAAAAGGATAGTCTTGCTCTGACTTCAAGAAAAGTTCTTAAAACAACCTCTGACATGGCTCAAGTTGTTTAGAGTCAAGAAACTGTAAGTTCTGATATTTTGAAGAAGCAAGTAACCTCTGACACAGCTCAAGTTAACTTGATATCAGAAGTTAGACCAAAGACACTCCTACCAGGATTCACTAAAGCAAAATAGACTCAACCTTTAAAGACTGCTGCAAGTGGTTTTGAAGCAAGAGTAGTTACTGGAAAGGAAGCAAGAGATAAAACTGGATTGGGAAGTGCTGATGAAAGAAGAATACAGAACACTACCAATGATCCAACTTCCTTGAGTGAACCAGGTATTGGAGCAACTCCTGAGAGATTGAATCAACTGGAATCTGTACAAATGGTTTACCATACCTACTTGAAAGAATACATTTTGTTGTACTTCATGACAGATGGTAGGGTTTATCATATAAGACAAAATGCCATTCCATTGAAGTATTTTGAAGAATTGGAGCATGTACTATTCTTACTTCAAGTGGATGACAGAATAACAGGAACTGCTGCAAACTATTTGAAGGATCAGATTCAGAGACAGAAAAGGCTTTATTCTGTTAAGTCTGACAGCACATACGTTCCAAAGTACAGAGATCACAAGGATGATATAGTTGAAATGAAGCCCAACACTGCTAAAATTATAACTACCTTTCTAGGTTACAGGGCTGTGGAATTCAATCTTGAGTCTGATAAAGCTTATTTGATCAGACTGGATCTGGATATAAGAAAAGAAAAGATTAATGATCTCAGGGCTGCAATCTTTCAAATTGGTGAAGATACTGCAGAGCTAAAAGATGCTAAAAGGAGAATGATTGATGAACTTAGATATGCTGAGAGATGTTTGTTGAAGAACTATCTCAGAACAACTCCTGACATCAGAGAGATCAGAAGATGAAGCCAAGTCGAAGATCTACAACTGCTTAAATTCTGATATTTGTACAGACTGAAGTTGTTATCAGAAGTTAAATATTGGTAAAGCTTTAAGGACTGTAAATTGTAGTTATCTAGTCTAATTCTCATGCATTTGTACTTAATGTTTTTGACATCATCAAATATCTGTTAAACTTGTATATTATGCTAATTTACAAGTTGGGGGAGATTGTTAGATATATTTGATAATGTCATGGCTAATATGATTTATGTTTAGTTTTCAGATCCTACTTAACAGGACAAATCAGTACTTATACTGGAAGTCAGGACTTAAGGATATCAGTACTTATATTATCAGGAGATAATCATCAGAAGTTAGATATCAGAGCTTAAGTGCTGAAGACGTTCAGATAAGGAAAGTAGTTGATTAAAGGAAAGAAGATCAAGATAAACATAAGAAGAGATATGCATGAAGAAGGAGTTCCGTGAAGAATGGAATACTTGGAAGAAAAGATATCTGATTGATATATTTTAGGAAGCAGAATTATATTCCATATCAATTAGCGATTATCTTGTAACTGTGTAATATATAAACACAGACATAGGGTTTACACTATAAGTGTTATCATATTCGAGAAGATTATTCAATGTAACCCTAGCAGCTCTCGTGATATTTGTTCATCACTGAGAGGTAACAGTTCCATATTGTAACAGAGTTTATTGTTTCAATAAAGTTTGTTTTCTGTTACTTGAGATATTAAAGTTCGATTTGATTGTAATTTACACTGTATTCACCCCCTCTACAGTGTGTGTGACCTAACAGGGATACAAAGCCAACCGGTATTATCCTATAATGGCTAGGAGTTTAAGTGGGGGAGTTTGGGACTTTTTGGAGATTTGGGACTTCTGTTCATTTTATAAGGAAAAGTACTACTACTCTGTGTACCAACCAATCATGATCTTTTGGGGGCATGTGGTGGGATTTTTATTTACCCAAGTAGATTGCATTTAGGCTAGTAGGCTTTGGCTTATTTCAGACTCGGAATCGGTTCTTGACCCGGTATTCAATTAATGGGTTACTATTGTTTGAATATTTGTTCTTAAACTGTAACAGCCAGTTTGTTAGATATTGAATACAACATATGGGGGGTGAATGTGTTTTGGATATTTTTAGCCTTTTTCAAAATTTTATGGATGTATGAACAAAGCAGATAAGAGATGCAGTTATATTATGTTAGCAGGAACAAAACAACAAACACAATATTTTAAAACTCACTTAATTTTGTATTAAAATCAAGTTATGTCTTGCTGCAAATCATGGGTTCTTTGTAAGTAAAGAACTCAACTTCTATCTTGAGAGAGTACAAGAATATTTAAATCTGTTTGTTACTTCTGAAAACAAGGGACCAATGTTCACTTTATAGATTAGTGAATACAGGTTTACACAGCATGCAATAAGATGTACTAAACTCTACTTTAAGTTATCTCTAAAGCTTTCCATTTATGGCTTAGTGAATCCTTGCAAATCTTGTAGGTCTGTGACCTTCCTTTGTCAGTTAATCTTGGCCCTTGATCTTGCACTCTTCAAACTGCTTTTGTAGACTTTTCAATCTAAGTTATTAGATATCATTTGTTGATTGATAATCTTGAATCTTTAAACTCGTCTGCATTCTGTACTTGAGGTTCATATCGAGATATCCAGTTTATTGTGTAGAGAACTGATATCTTAATAAGTATAATGGCCTATTGAGATCTCTTAGTTCTCTATAAGTGTCTTTTACTTATCGAGGTCTCTGAGTTTTCTATAAGTGAACTTGGCTTGTTGAGGTCTCTAAAACTCTGCATGTAGAAATGACTTGTCGATATCTCTGAGATCTCTATAAGCATTTTGACTTATGAATATCTCTGAGATCTCTAATGAGAAATTGACTTGTCGATATCTCCAATCTTTATATCTTCATTTTAACTTGTCAATATCTCTGAGTTCTCTATATGCATAAATGACTTGTCGATATCTCATAGATCTTTATATGCATTTTGACTTGTCGATATCTCTGAGATCACTAATGAGAAATTGACTTGTCGATATCTCCAATCTTCATATCTTCATTTGACTTGTCGATATCTATGAGACTTCTCTATAAGTCATTTTGGACTTCTTGATAAGTCATCCTGGAGTTCTCGAATGACTTCTCGATATGACTTGATCTGTGACTTGTAGATATCTTGACTTAGAACATTTTTCCTAAAACAGATTTATTCAACTCCAAGCTTCTTCACCTTTTCTTTGAGGCATGATCTTGTTGATCTTCTTCCAGAGTTTATTCTTAGGCTTGAGACTGTTCACAGAAAAATACTCTAGTCTGATCTTTAACATTAGTACAGACTCAAGTAATACAATACAAAAATACAGATTTAGACTATCATACAACTAAATCTTAGGTTTGTCAATGTGACTTAGTCATGTTTTAATACAAGCATGTCTTGCACAATATGATTTTAAATTAATGGGTTATTTTATGTCCCAAGTGACCGTGTTTTTATTCTTATTCGATGAGGGGTAGTTTATGTCCATCGTCAAGTAAAACCGAAGCTTGACAGGGTATCGATGTGTTCCGGAACGTGTACAAACTAGTTCTATTTTCTATATATCATACTACCCAGTGACCGGGTTCTAATTCCTATACATGACTAAGACTGGGAATTTCTGAAAATTGTTATCTTATTAATCACATATCGATATCATACTTATAATAACTAAGCAAATATTGGATACTATCAAATAATACAACACACGGTACATTACACAATAATATGGAATAACAAATAGTCACTTATGTAATCAAACAATACAGGTCAACGAATAGTTACTTACACAAAAAATTTGAACACGCATATTAAAACAATTTAAGATATGTTACACAATCAATACGAAGCAAGTCAAGTTACTTACCTCAATCACGCAAACAGTTAATTCACATTAGAGCACATATTCAGTCGCTAACAACAAATCTCAAATCTTGAACTTTTCGATGACATCAATTCTGATCAGATATGTATTTAGCCTCTTTGACCATCTAATGATATTTCCTTGGAAAAGACGAAACATGAGACTGTAAAGAATAAAAAAACATTTCCCAAAAGTCCAGAATCAAAGAAATTCCGACTTACAATGAATTTTACAAATTTTACAAGACTACTGATTTTTATATGAAAAACCCTTACAAATTTCAATAAAAAGGTGAGGAAGAGGAAGATAATCTATCTATTACATATATAATAGAGAAAACGGTGGGTGGGATGAGACATTTTATTTCACTTAAAATTACTATTTTACCCCACATCAATAAATACAAATAATTGCCAAATTTAATAACATATGTTAATTACACTTAACTCATTATTACTCTTCATTAATAAATACAAATAATTGTCATACTTAATAACATATATTAATTACACCTAACTCATTATTATTAGTAATTTTACAGTTTTTACCATTGTATTACTAAATATTAACAATCAATAATTAGATTTCTAAGATTTAATCATATTTTCCTATATAGATTAAATTCTATTTTCTTGAAGACTCTGTATGTAATAAACTTATTTTCAACAAATAAATTTAATATGTTAGCTAATCACAAATCGACAATGTCAGTGTATCAAGCATTAAACCCAAAAAATTATAAGAGATATTCTCTTTATATATTTCTAAAAGAGCGGGTTATGAGGGGTTTTAATAATAAAGTTAAGATTCTTATTATACGGCCAAATCGAATATAAACTAATATTGGTTTGAAGATTTTGAATACAATATGATATAAACTATTTAAATATTAAAATATCAAGTTTATTGAGGTTACAACAAAGTTTTACAACAAGGTGAATCATATTTTTTACATTAATTGATTTAAAGATTTTTTTTCAAAGGTTTAAGTAAAAGATTTATAAGATTACTACAATGTTACAGAAATTGGCGATTTCGCCGACAAATAGTTGAAAGACAACCAAATAATATTATACATTAAAATTGGTGTATAAAACGTTTTTGACATTTTGAGTCCAAATTTGATATTTTCGGTCATAATCGACAACTTTCCGGTCAAAATTCGACGAATCAAACACACGATTTAAGGCTCGGCAGAGAAGAAATATACTCATACTTGAGTTGATGAAGAGCTGTGATTTTAAATGAAGAAACGAGACGGTCGCCAACTGAAAACCGAAAAGATTAGGGAAGAAGACAGGGAAAATGAAGAAAGAGGCATAAAGATTATTATTAATCGTATTATTTTAGTGGATAATGCACACAAAACACTGTTACAACTTGGTATGGCTATATAAATTATAACATAAAAATTTCACACATCTCAAGTATAATTATTTTACATATACATATTTTTAGAGAGAATTGCATTTTACCCCCCCTAAATTTGGCCAAAACTCAATTTTGTATACATATTTTCATAAATTGCAGTTCGCATCCCCTTACTTTGAAATCCGATTCAACATGCACCATTTTGACTAATTGTTTAGCCCTAATTGTTGTCCCCTACAATATATCTCATCTTTTCTTTTTAATAATAGATTACATATGTTGCTGAAGACGATAATTTGAGCAAAAAATTGAAATTTTTGGCAAAAAGGGCGTAACTTGGATCAGATTACAAAGAAGGGGGATGCAAACTGCAATTTCTTAAATTAGGTATACGAAATTGATTTTTGTCCAAATTTAAGGGGTGCAAAATGCAATTCTCTCATATTTTTAAGATAATATAAAATATGTTCAATTTTATTCTGATATAAATTCCGGTAATCAGACTTTTAATTTCCATAACCATAGATTACTGACCTAATTGTTAATACATTTATTATAGAAAATTAAGTATATAAAAAAATGTATTCATATTATCAATTGTACAAATATTATATTCAATATGTCGGCAGTCATATTTAAATATTACATTTTCTGCTAAGGAAAGTAAGAATTGCCTTATATTCATTATATCGATAATTTTACCTTGTAAACAACTGTAGTAACTCTTTAAAACTTCCTAATATTTTATTCGTTTGTCGTTATCGTTCATATGAGTTGTAATTATTTTTATGAGAAATGTGTGCTTTCATTTGCACTATATTTTGGTCGTACATTTCGATTTTAATTACCGCACATACAATTCATTTTGAGACAAAATACGTTAATTTCGTCACCGATTTATAAAGGGAGATATTTGATCAATCGATCCATCAGAAAGTAACATGAATATACCGTCAACAACTATAATTAAAATAACAACAATTCATGTAATATAGACATGTTCGTGCATTGCATGGGCTATAGAGCTAGTGTATTTATAATATTACAAAACCCTATTTCTTAATCTACAAGTTATCCATTTAGAATCTGATCCAAATTTTAGGCCCATTAGTTTAATTGAATTTTAAATTTTAATCACTTTTTTACTCTATTATTATTATTATTATTATTATTATTATTATTATTATTATTATTATTATCATAGTTCTGAAAATTACGGAAATTACATCTTGTGAGAAGTGATATGATATATTAGTTTTAGGCTACAGGCCAGCAATTGGTAGTCAAAAAAAGATGTTAAGTGATGATTACAAATTTTATAGCTATTTTAGTAAATTGTCTTTTTTCTTATTTTTGCTGGAATTATAAATAAATCAAACATGATGGGATAATTTGTCAATAATCACATTGATGTGTGAAGAAATATTTACAACGAAAATGTAATTTAAGTACGAAAATTTCACAATATAATTTGTGTGTAATTAATACTCCATCAATTCCTCCTATTTGTATATATTTGGGTTGAGTACGGAGATTAAGTAAAAATTATAAAATAGTGGAAAAAAGTAAGAAATAAGAATAAAGTTGAATAATATGTTAGTATTTTATGTATAAAGCGAGTATATTGGAGTAAAGTCTTACTTCATTATTATATTATAAAATTTTATTACTTTTGAAATGTAAAGAATTCGTAAACACGCCTAACAGGATACTAAATCTCGAAGGTTATAAAAGAGATTGGCAGATATAAAATGTATAAAGGAGGAGAATAGAAGAAAGGGAGAAAAAACTTACACATGAAAGTAAGGCTATCAATGGATCGGATATCCTTTCCGATCGGATCCATTCCGAAGACTAATGGAGCTGATATGGATCATTATAAAAATAATCTGATCCGGAAAAAATCCGATCCGGAAAAAATCTGATCCGATATATATAGGATATGGATTTAATACGATCTGATTTGTAAATAATATGATCCGATATTTATATATATATAATATTTTATATAATAAATATAATATATATATTAAAAATAAAAAAATAATCAGCAAAGATAAGTTTGTTGAATGAAACTAGAGGAACTGTACATCAAGGAAACAAACAGCCAAACTCAATAGACGATTTCCACCTGAGCATGCAAACTAAAACAACAGAAACAAAGACTAAAGAAACTACAACTCCTGACAAACTAAACCTAGAAAGAGAGCAAACCCAAAACAAAGATAGAAAGACAGTGGTGCTACAGCTTAGAACTAAAACAAGTCGAAAAGATCATCTTCCAGGTCCAACACATCCTCATGCCCACCTCATACTTTTGGATCTCGCCATTGTTGATGCCTAACATCTTGAAGAATTGATCTGCCATGAAACCCCAACCCTCCTCTAGAGCTTTATTAAAACCTTTTGCTTCCTCCTGAAACATTGGAGCTTCGAAGAACTGCTCATCATGGGGGCCAAGCACTACTAGAAAAACGTCAATAGACATCGGCTGAAAACCAATGTCTATGAATGCAAAAATCCGATGTCTTCGTGGGTGATGTTAAAGACCCCCCCATTTAACACCGGTTTTAAACTGATGTTAAATACAACATATAACATCAGTTCTTTGTTTAAAACCAATTTATGTATCTTGATATTAAAATTCTCATGCATATCTAATCTTCATATATCATCATAATATGATATTTTTATAAATTTAAATATATGTGAGCTAAGCAAAAATTTTCAATTTAACAAATAAACTGATGTTAATAGTACCAGCATCAACTGTTTTCATCAAACCGATGTTAATAGTACCTTTGACATCGGTTCTTCATTGGTAATTGATGTCTATTTGTGACAAACTGATGTCTATAATGCTTAATAACATCAGTTTTTTGTTTTAAGATTTTTTTGTTGTAGTCTTTAACATCGGTTTTTACTGATGCAATGGTCAACTAGAACTGATATATCAAGCTTTGATAGACATCATTTTTTTATTTTGTAGTAGATGTTTATAGTATTACATTAACATCAGTTTTATGTCAAAAAATGATGATAAATGGCTTTGTTTTAAAATCAGTTGCTTTGTATAAAATGATGTCTGATCACATGTTTTATCCATGCAAAAATTAGAAACACGGATGCCAAAAAAATGTCAGAAAACCAAGCAATTGCCATTTAACAACCAAATTCAGCTCCAATATTTACCAAACTATCATTCCAATCTCCAACCATCCAAATTAACATCCCAATCTCCAAACATCCAAATTATCATCCCAACATACTAGCTACATAGTTTCAAATCTAAACCACCAAACATGAACTACTAGACATTCATCCATAATCTTTTCTAATTACTAGTTACAATCCGAATAAATGCAACCAAAATAAAGGTGTTTTTCAGATTATAATATAGGTACCAGTCGCCAAGCTAGAGTCGCCAACAGCTACATGATGGATTGGATATAATCAAGCATCTCATAGAGAACGACGTCAAGGTCCTCCTCTGTATAAGACTTGCGACTCTTGGAGGCCCACTGGAACACAAATAAACCTATATCATTCCTCAACCAACTGAAAAGTAATATTCATAGAATTAAGATAAGTAAAAAATGTACTTTGTCTAGCAGCTTCATCTCCTGGTCCTCAATTAAATCTTTCATATATCGCATGACCACATATCCACATTCTGTGCCACCTGGTTGTTTAGGGAATCCCTATACATTCCAATAAATTGTTGACAATTAGTGACATCGAAGATTAATCATAATTCCATATTTTACAAAAATAAAAAATTAAAAAATCGACTAAATACTCACAACAAGGTTTTTAACTTTGGGATTCTTGTTTACCCGTCCTTCCTGAGCATTATAAGATCTCACTGCCCTGTAAATATTATAATTATAAAATACAGTATCAAATCCGTCAATTACCGATTACATTCAATATATAATTATAAATTGAAGTAAAAAATTACCGCATTAAAGCCTTTTCAAGGTCCTGGGGATGAGGATGATGAGGCAATGGATCAAGGATGAAATTTTCTGATTCCCAAAACACGATCAAAATCCAATGTAAACTGTTTTCATTATAAATAAATTAAAGTGAGCAAAATACAATTTAAAAAAATACATATCCGACAATTTAAAAAAATACATATCCGACAATTTAAAAAGTTACATATCCGACAATTTTACATACATTATAATTAATTTACCAACAACTATATGACTAATCAAGGCCATACAATATTTTAAAATAGGACGCACAAAAAGAGACATACTTGTAGTTATAAGGCATAAAGTTCATCTGAAGAACTCCATCTTTCAGCCTTTGCCCAACATATTCATTAAATTCATCATTCAGCTTGTATGTGGACGGATGAAGAAAAGCAAACATCGCTGACAAATCTCTACTCGGCGTATCCCGAAACACTGAATACAAATACCTAAAAAAAATTACATTTTCTATAAATAGATCATTACTATATAAAATGAGACCAGATTCTAAAAAAGTATAAAAAGAAGCTTACGCCATGTATGTTGATATAGCAGACTGTCCAATCATTTTAAACTCTAGCAATTCAAGAATGTTCTCATGAAGTAAATATATAGTTCTTTCAATTCCAAAGATTTGAAAATCACATGGAACCGGTATTGAGTTTCCACTTTCCTTCATCACTATCGATGCAAATTTGTACAATAGCCTAAAGCGAGGAGGCACATTGTCCTTTGGCTTCACAGAATTAAATGCATTATGCATTCTTTGCACCTCACTCACATTCCGCATATTTTTCTTTTTCTGTAAATAAATATTTAAGCATATAACCGGATTATTCACTTTAGTGCAAATTTGTACAACCTCCTAAAAATAATGACACTTGGTTTGTAATTAAATTATATACCTCGGAACCAGTACTGCAGGTGTATATGATCATGTCTTTGGGCCATGCCAAATGAGAACTGATGGCTTGTTGGACGGTTTCTATCTCACCAACCACAGGAACAGGCACCAAAGCATTGTCCTGGATGCTTCCGTCCACCCCAACACGAACAAATCCTGGTTCTAGAGGCACACCATGAACCGATCTACTCATTCCATCTTCGTCATAAAAAACAACACCAAAAGCTACCTTGTTTTCCTGCTAGCCACCTTATCGTTTCAGAAACACCTTCGACTTTCTCGTTCAATTCATTCATAACTTTGTTCTCAAACCAATCAGCAAATAGCCTATTATGTTCCCCAATCATCCACTAAATAGTCTTTTTTTTCCTTCATAATTTTTTTCAAACACTTCACTGTTGTTTAAGAGGACGTGTAAATGCGCCTCAACTCGTTCTTTCTCTTCAACAGATTTAACTGTTGCAGCCGATAATGGACCAGAAAGTTTTCCTTGGTCCTTCGGAAGACCGACAGTTGTGAAACTATTTCTAGAAAACTCAGTGCAAAATTCTATAGATTCTTCTTTCAAGTATGCTTCGGCTATACAACCTTCTGGAAAATAAAGGTTTCGCACGTAACTTTTCAACACTTTATTAAAACGCTCAAATGGATACATCCATCTATAGAAAGCTGGTCCACATAAACGCAATTCCCTGACCATGTGTACTATTAGATGTATCATTATATCAAAAAAAGAAGGCAAAAATATTTTTTCGAGCTCACATAAGGTTAATACCACATCGGCTTATAATTTATCAAGTTTTGATGCGTCAACAATTTTGTTACACAAAGTGTTGAAAAAGAAGCAGAGTCTTATTATGCTAACTCTAACATTCTTCGGAAGTACAGAACGAATTACGACCGGAAGTAATTGTTGAGGGAGTACATGGCAGTCGTGAGACTTCATCCCAAATATCTTTAAATCCGCCATGGATACACAATTTCTGATGTTTAAAGAATGCCCATATGGCAACTTCATTGATGAGAGTGATTTCAACACTTTTCTTTTTTCAGCTTTTATTAGAGTAAAACTGGAAGGAGGCAGATTAGTTCTTTTTTCTCCTACTTCTGGAGCTAAATCAGTTCTAACCCCTATTTCCATCATATCTAGCCGAGATGCCTCACTATCTTTGGAGTTGTGTTTTAAATTCAGTACCGTCCCAACTAGACTATCGCACACATTTTTCTCAATATGCATAATATCGAGGCAGTGACGAACGTAATGAAATTTCCAGTATTCCAACTCAAAAAATACCGACTTCTTCTTCCAAGCACAATCCACCTTCTTCGACTTCTTTACTTTTTATAAGAAAATTTAATGTTTTCTTGTTGTGCCAACACCTCTTGTCCGGAAATGGGTTGCCTTGGCTGTCCAAACTCTTGTTGACCATTAAAGGATGTCTTCTTCTTCCTGTATGGACGATGCCTAGGAAAATACCGACGACGATCTTGGTAACATAATTTCCTACTATAAGGTAAATAGTTAGCAACGATATCATCACCACATACTGGACAACCCAAATAACCCTTATTGACACAGCCAGACAAATTACCATATGCCGGGAAATCGTTAATCGCCCATAACAAAGTCGCCCTTAAAGTGAAAAAAGTTTTTATGAAGGCATCGTATACATTCGGTTCACCTTCTTCCCAAAGCTTTTCAAATCATCAACTAACGGTTGTAAGAACACATCAAGGTTGTTTACTGGTTCATGTGGACCGGAGACCAATATAGTTAACATCATAAATTTCCTCTTCATACATAACCACGGAGGAAGATTATATGTTACCAATATTACCGGCCAACAAGGATACCGATTGGTCAGCCCATTGTTATGTGGGTTAATACCATCAGCCGACAAAACTAGTCAAAGATTTCTTGGCTCACTTCCGAAGGCAGGCCACCTGTAATCGATATTCCTCCAAGAAGGAGAGTCGGCAGGGTGGCGCATCTGGCCATCATGAATTCTTTGGTTGGAATGCCATGTCAACAACTCAGCTGTCGAAAAAGATTTAAACATCCGTTTAAATCTCGGGATGATAGGAAAGTACCACATAACTTTTGTCGGGATTTTATACCTTTCTCTACCATCCTTACCCACCTTCCAGCGAGATAGCTTGCACTTTGGACATTCCGAAGCAGTCTCATTTACACCCCTGTATAGAACACATTCATTGGGACACGCGTGGAATTTTGTATACTCGAGGCCTAAATTCGAAAGAGTCTTTTTTGCTTCATATGCGTTAACAGGTAATGCATTATCATGAGGTAGGAATGAGCCAACTTTAGAGAGAAGATCCCTAAATATGCTATCACTCACACCGAATCTCGCTTTCCAGTTATGTAATTTTAACACCGAATCTAATATTGTGCAGTCGCTGCCCTCAAATAAAGGTTGTTGAGCATCGGCCACAAACCTCTTAAAATCATACGAGTCTTTATCATAGTCATCGCCCCCTGATTTACCCCTCGAATTACGATATGCTGCTTCACAAACCACAGCAGCTTGTGAAGCACCAGCAGCCGCCGCTTCCGATGCAGCAGCCACTTCTGATGCAGCTTCAAAGGATGATTTAAATGCATCTGCATTCTGCTCCTCTTCATGAGGGGGCACTGTGCTACCAACAGACGACCTACCAGTCTTGGATCTCTGCCAAATTCAATCAATATACCCAAGACTAAAACCATTCTCATAGAGATGACCCTTTATTACTTTGACCGAAAATTTCTTGAAATTAACACATTTACAGCACGGGAAAGGTATTTTTTTTAGGTTTTTTACAATTTTCTTCGGCATAAATCAAAAACTTTTCAACCCCGACTTCATATTCCAATGAATCCCTCTCTTTTGAAATCCAATATTTCTCCATATTCGTAGGATAACCTATTTCCTACCTAATTTTCATATCAAATATTTCAAAAAAAGCAACGTACAATTAGTAATATATATGTATTACTATGTATAATTACCGGCAAAGCAGAACATGACGCTGATTGATTAAAATGATGAAATGAAACACAGAATAAAGCTGAGCACGACACTAGACAATAAACATAGCAAATTAATATAATTTGTAATGAGCAGAATCAACCACCACCCAACGCTGATGCTCATAAAGAATTAGCTTTTATAGGCCAATAAAACTCTATTCACATGCTAACTATCATTTCTCAAACAAGAATCAGAACTTTTAGTGGGTTTATTAAGTACTTGCTCAAAGATTACATTCCCAAACCAACCACTTCTGCATTTCTAACTCCTCCCAGGTGACCCTTCTTCTCTACCAGGTAATTATTTTCTTTATAAGCACCATATGTATATGTTAGTGAAGTGTTCTTTTATAAATTTTTTTATTCCAAGTATGAAATCAAAAATCAAAGTTGATTTTTATTACTGAAAAGGTAATGTCATTATCCTTTTCAGTAATCTGCTTGTATCGATTTGGTAGTACAAGACAGGGCATGCATTTTAATGTTTATAGTATACTATCAATAGATGAAAGATGTTTACATTATATTATAAATTCTACATAGAACCATCTTCCTGTCATTTTATATGTAAAATATATGTTGTAACAACATATACAGAACAAAAAGCGAATTTCGTCTATCATCCCCTTACTATAAAATAATGTTTACATTATTTAACTGAAAATAACATGCATTTCCTCGAGAAAATAGAGAAAAGAGTAACAAAAATCCTATCATTTAAACAAAATAAAATAAATAAAGACACAAGCATAAGCAAATTAAGGTTTGCTATATGACAAACAACTAATTTCCATACTATAGAATATGACAAGCAACTCAAACAAGCAGATGCAGATAGTTCAAGCTTAAACTAATTAAAAATAAAAAAATTAGGGTTTCAAATTGAAACCCCTAATTCTGAAATTAGGGTTTAAAACTTACCTAATTCAAGCTTTAACCTCCAACTTAGCTTCAATCTCCGACTTGAACTCCAACCTTAAACTCCAAGTTGAACTCCAACTCCGACTTCGACTTAATGCAATGAAACCCCCAAATCTACGAGAGCAATGAGGGAAATGAGAGCAACCTTGATGAGAGCGGCAAGGTGAAATGAGAGCAGCAAGGTGAAATCTACACAGGAAGGTGAAATGAGAGCTGAGAGAGGGATATGTTCTTGGTGATGAAATGAGATATGAGAGAGTGATGAAATGAATACGTTTTTTTTTGTTTGTTATTTTTTTTTGTTAGTTTTTTATTTTTATTTTTATTTTTTTAATAAAAAAGAGGGGGAAGATGTGAGTGAAAAAAGGGGAAAATTTTACTAAGTCAAAAACCAAGGGGGGAAACACTTGGAGGGAATGAATAATTTGGTTAAGGGGGGAAACGGGGAAGGCGCGTTGATTAATTTTTTAAAAACAGACATATAACATTGGTTGGGCTAAAAAACTGATGTTTATAACAACAAAAGACATCGGTTGCCAAAAACCGATGTAGAAAACACCTTTTACATCGGTCAAAAAAGCAACTGATGTCTAAGAGGTGATGTCTATTCTACTTTTTCTAGTAGTGAAGACCCATGTCCAGATAAAGAATCTGGCCAAGAGCTCCAATGGGTTCATGGAACATATAAAAACGTGTGAAAAGTTCTCCACCAAGCAGAGCCAAGTAAGTTGGAGCATGGTTTCTTCTAGGGAAAACAAACCTGAAAGAACAGGTCCAAGCAGGGTCACGAATTCTCATTAGAATCTGATGAATCAAGTCTCCATACTGAGGGTGGTTGTTTCTATTAGCAAATTGAATAGCTCCCAAAACTTTGAGATTATCAGCATTTAATATGACCTTCGATGCTCCTTCAATATACGCTCTTCTGAGACGAATGAAAATAGCCCACAGTTGACAAGCTAGAAACGTGAGATGAGGGATTACACCTGCAATACAGCTAAGCATACCACCATTTGAGCTACGAAGAATCACTCAAATACCATTTATGTTTCCATTGGGCCTTCGGACGTCAAACCTCATTGCATGCATATTGACCTTAAGAAGACCTGGGGGAGGAGTTTCCCAGCGAACATCCATGGTATTCAATAGAACAAGAAAGAGGGAAGGAGGGGGTTTTATGGCTAAACTAGCCACTAGGGTATCAAATAAATACATGAGGCCTTTCAATACCCAATAAATGGTGAACCAATGACTGATACACCAGCTATTTTCCATGCCAACTACTTTCATTTCCAAAGCAAAGTCATTATTGTTAGTGTAGGTGCCCTAGAGACAATACATTATTCTTTTAAATCTTTATGTCAGTTGATCATTCAATAAATGTATTTATTATGACCTTAATTACTGCGATATTTTGTTAGCATAATAAATGTCCTTAGAATCATGATACACATTGTATAGTTTAAGTACATGACTTGAACTGGAGATTATATAATATATCATATTCTTAAAGGTCCCTGGTCGAGTATTATTATATAGGACAATAATAATACATAGATAAACTAGTATGTTGTTTGACAAGATAACCACATCTCATTGGTTATAAGTATGGGGATACTAAAGTCAATACATAGGTACATGTGAGAGTACATGGTACTGGACAGACCCACGGTGAGATTCTTATGTTTAATAAAGTCATAAGAAAGACTTACAGTGATAATGGTGTAACGATCCTTTGACTTGAAATCATTATATTTCTATACGAGGACTAATATACTTTGACTACATTAAAAGTTACTTTTGATTGGGTGATGATAAAAGTGGACATCGGGTATATCATGAGTCGTATGAGAAATATGAATGATAGATAAAGGATTTAACCCTCCTATAATTAGGAAAGATATTATTGGCCTCTTGATTGAGTGAGACTATAAAAGCATGGCCATGCTCAAATTATGATTTGTTTTGATAGTCTACTCATGGATCAAGTAAACCCGGATTAAATGTTGAAGAGGATGACTAAATACATGCCTCGAGTTTAATCTATAATATGTATGGTTAAAGGGATTATATTACACGAAAAACATTAATCACGAAAGGTTTTATCTAATCACGATTTAATTATTGTTTAATTGGGTAACAATGATGTATTACTAGATACCGCTCATTATTTATAATTTTATTAGAGAATAAAATTATTGCCAATTAAATAATAGCCTATAGGGTCGCACAAATAGAGCACTTAATGGAATAGTTAATTTAAATTATGAATTTAAATTAATTGATGATTATTCGAATTTTATTATAATTAAGTAAGACTTAATTTTATTATTCGACCTCACCGCGGAGGTCGATCCGCGTGTTTAGGTTTTCATTTTTAATTTGTGCTTATGACATATGCTTTACTTATTTATTATTCTTGATTGGATCATGATAAGTGATAAATAGTATGTCATCTTTATATGATCTATCATGTTCTTTAATGGTTACTTGAGCATGGTGCATAGTTATGGCCTTAAGACATTAGTTGTAATGGTTTATTCTTTAGGTTTGTAATAAATACGACTTGCATGTCGTTTTCTATTTGTAGTTATTTTATCTCGAATGTAACTCGAGTTCTTTTGTAAGTTCATTAGTATAATTCTTATTGTAACATTCAAGAAGGACAAGGGAACAAGGAGGAATCCTATGGAGGCCAAGGAGACAATGGAAGCAATAGAGAAGACATATGTAATAGTTATTTTTACACCATAGATTGACCTTGATCTTTTTATTAGCCTGAAAAGATCACATAGGATTGGGCCATAACTATTGCACGTTTACTTTACGCACTTTTCATATGATGTATAAATAGTATGTGTAGAGTAGAAAATGCATGTTTTAATTAGATTAATGATGCATGTATGTATTAGATACATCACCCATGCCATGCCTTTAAACAAGATAAAATCTGTAACGACTCAAGATTTAAAATTAACAAACGATCATGAGATTCTCGTGTTTATGAAACACGGAATAAAATACAAATTTTCTTTATTTCTAACATGGGGCGATTTTGTCAACAACGGGTTCATAGAACTTGTAAGGCTGTGGGTTTTAAGCGAGACCGATGTGACTCATCCACTACCTGGAAATTAAACCATTGACGAGTATTGATTAGAAGTATTTTATTCAAGGAAAAATTGGGAATCTCTTTATGATGGGATCATGATCGTTCTAACTTAAAAATCCCTAAGTAAAAATATTAAGTTTTAATCAGATGTTTTCCAATGAATGAACACTCATTGAATCCTAGATCGATAAGGGGAATGGCTGTCAGTGGCAGGGGACTCCTATCTATCGTGGTGAAATGCGACGAATATAAACGGTTATATTTGGACGTTGTATCATTGGGTCTAACTTAACTGAGTCATCATAATAAGGTGAATATAAACGGTTATATTCAACTATTATGAACTTAGAAGCATAGAATTTGGTTAAAAATCTATTAGATAGATAAGATCAATTGTTGTTCACCAAATTATCCAAGAATTATATATGATATAATTGACAACTGTTGTCTACCTAAATAATCATATTTTAAGGATACCAGTGATTGACTTAGGACATGACGAAATATGGATCTTGGCTCACTAGAAAGATTTATGGGATATACTTTCCGAATTAATAGTTAGGGCTATTAATTTGATAAAAAAAATAGTGGGAGATATATTATGAATATATCATAATCATATGAACATAAAATTTTAACTCAGACAATCTAATGTTTATTTTGCTCTTTTATTATTGTAGATACTGAGTAATGGCAAACAACACAAACACATTATCCGTACGTTCAGTCCTTGAGAAGGACAAGCTGACAGGAGGAAACAACTTCCTAGACTGGCAGGGGAATTTGAGGATTGTCCTCAGGCAGGAGTGCAAGCTTCATGTCATTGATATTCCTCCTCCAGGCCCCCTTCCTGAGGGTGCTACTGCTGATGAATGAGCAGCATGCACAAGGGATGAAAATGATGCAAATGATGTTGCATGTCTTATGTTGGCAACTATGAGTGCTGAGCTTCAAAGACAGCATGTGCATATGGATGCATATACTATTAAGACTTAATTGCAGTTTGTGTACCTGAAGTATAATTTTATTGCACGGACTTGTCTAAATTATATTTCTAGCCAGTTGCATGGCTAAATTATTTTATTTTTATATCGAAGGGGCTCCGTGTCCTCTCCGTCAGACTGTGTTTAACGGCGTTAGGACTGAAAGTAATGAACCATGGGTAAAATAGTAATATCAGTAGGAATGTAATATGTAACCCTCCTATCAGACACATTTTCCCTCCAATTGCAAGTTAGCTCTTTTAGTCTCTTTCCCCTCTCTCCTAAGGCGATAACTGCAGGCGATTACCATAGCGATCGGGACGAAATGAGTTGGTATCTGAGACTTAAGGAAGACGTTGAGATTTACAAGCCACGAGAATGCCCTGATTATCGTGGTAAGCTTCATAACTTGTTGCATGTGTACTGAATGATATTGATGTTTTATGATTATGTATGGATATGATTTATAATTAGGTTTTTGATGGTAAATAATTGTAGTACAAAATAGGGTTTTGTAGTACAAATTAGGGTTTTGTACTCATTGTTATGATTTAAAAAGAATAAATGATTGTAGTACAGATTAGGGTTTTGACTTGTAATTGAAAATGTTGTTTATTACTTGATAACAATGTCCTATTATAGTCTATTTTTAAAGCATAGCTGCATATGCTAATTTTTGAGTGAAATGTGCATTTGTTATGAATAAAATTTGTATTTGTATATGAATAAATGTGCAGAAATAGAGTTCTTTTCAATTAAATTGCACCATGGTGGAGAAATGAAGGAGAAACCAAAATGTTATATTGGGGGTAGTATAGATTACTTCGACTACTGTGATACCGACCATATCAGTTTAATAGAAATTGGACATATGCTTAAAGAGGTTGGGGAAATTGGGTATTCTAAATTATGGTATAGGTTGCCTAGTACTGATATGGAAAAGGGGTGTGCTGAGCTAGATAATGATGAGGAAGTCATGCTAATGTGTACTTTAATGCCCAAGGCTAGATATGTTGACATATTTGTGTCAACAATCCCTCCTATACGTGTATCGCAGCCTGATGAAGAAGTAGCCTAGGAAAATGAGACACCAACACAAGCTGAAAATTACACACAAGAGTTAGAGGTTGAGTATGTAGATGAGAATCTTAGGCAAGAACTACCGAAAATTGAGTACACTACCGCAGAATATCCTAGGCCAGATGAGAATTGGTCCAACTTTGATTTTGGTTTTAGCACACAAGCTGAGATTAACCAAGAAGAAGAGGTTAGAGAATTTGAGGGTTTGGACTAGGATTTCTCTGATCCACTAGATACAGATGATGAGGATTTTGAGTGGGATGGAAATGAAGATGATAGTGATGAGGAGTCATTTCATTCTGACAGCAGCAATAAGGATGAAAGTGATGATGAGTTAATATTTGAAGGAAATGTGGATGAATTGAATTCCATGCATTTTCAAGACAAAGGGAAAATAGTAGAGAGAGATGATGATGCTTCAACTGTGTATGCAGAATCTGATAAAGAGAGAATTGCTGCCAATTCAACTGATGAGGAAGTTGAAGTCACATATCCAGTGTTTAATCCAGATGTTAACATAGTGAAGCCTGTATTTGAAGTTGGATTGTGTTTTAAAGATTCGAAGATATTCCGGTAAGCTGTAAAGAAACATGCCATACTAGAAAGAAGGCCAATCATCAATTGCAGGAACTTTGGTAGAAAGGTTCAGTACATTTGTGAAAAGCCCTGTAAATGGAGGATTTATGTCTCTCCAATGGGCAGATCAACAACTTATCAGATCAAAACTTACTACAAGGAACATACTTGTATGCCAACCTTCATTCAGAAACAGATTAACTCTAAGTGGCTTGCTGATTATTATGAGCAAGATATACGCATGAATCCTACCTGGCCCATTAGTGCATTTCATAAGAAAATTGTTAATGAACTGAAGTGTCATGTCAACAAACATGCAGTTTATAGGGCAAAGACAAGAGCCCTGGTGAAGATTAATGGAACTCATGCAGATCAGTACAAATTGTTGTGGAAATATGCTTATGCAATAAGAAATGTGCTCCCTGAAAGTACTGTTAAAATTTTGACTGAAGATCCTGAGCCTGGTGAAGAATGGGGTAGATTTTTGAGATTTTATGTATGTCTTGGACCATTAAAGAAGGCATTTACTGAGAATTGTAGGAAGATTGTAGGGCTAGATGGGTGCCACTTAAAAGGACCCTATGGTGGTCAGCTTCTGGCAGCAGTTGGGGTAGATGCCAATGATGGCATGTACCCCATTGCTTGGGGGGTTGTTGAGTCTGAAAAAATAGATTATTGGACTTGGTTTCTTCAATTTTTAAGTCAAGATTTGAAGATTGCTAATGATAAAGAGTGGACCTTCATATCAGATAGATAAAAGGTATATTCCCATCTTTTAGTACTTGCATTAAATTCCCAACCCCCCTATTTTTACTTTCATTTAACTTGCATTTTATGGTTGCAAATTAGGTATTAATAAATGCTCTGGAAGTCACTGTACCCCAATCAGAAATGAGGTTTTGTGTAATGCATCTACATCAAAACATGCATAAGGACCACAAGGGGATTCCTTTAAGGACATTATTGTGGAAAACTGCCACAGCAACAACTCTTTGGGAATTTAATTTGCATATGAATCAGATGAAACAGGTAAATACTTTCATTATGACTTGCATTACTTTAATTTATGAAATACTTGCATTAATATATCTTTTTGTTCAGCTTTCTTCAAAATGCTATGACTGGCTAATAGCAAAACCAAGGGAACAATGGTCTAGATCTGCTTTTAGAACCACCTCATGCAGTGATATGTTTGTTAACAATCACTGTGAGGTCTTTAATAGCTCTATTAGGAAGTACAGGGACCTGCCAATTCTTACTATGCTCAGAGAAATTCATAAGGCTGTGATGAGTAGAATACAAGTTAGGAGAGACAAAATGAGTGGTAGAGAGCTAATTATATGTCCTAGTGCACAGAAAAAACTTACCAAGTAAGTGTATATTTTACCTCATTGTATACTAACTTTTATATATGCACATGTTTATATGCACCTCATTATAGACTAAGTTGAATGCATGACAGGGCTATGCACTATGCGGGAGCATGCGTAGTTACATGGTCTGGAGGTAGTTCATATAGTGTCACTACCAGTAAAGGTGGGCATGAGCTGGTTGTGGACTTGGTAAGAAAAACATGCACATTCAAGAAATGGGACCTCACTGGGCTTCCTTGTTATCATGCATGTGCATGTATTGCACTAAGGAATGAACCTTGGGAAATGCATGTTAAGGACTGTTATAAGAAGCACACCTACATGAAGGTATTTTATTTATTTTTGCATAATTACACTATATGGTATATGATATTACACATTTTGCATACACATAATTAGAGCATTTACTCTATGGTATTACACATTCTTGCAGTTATATAGCCATACATTAGAACCTGTAGTTGGTCCTGAATTTTGGGAAGACTACAATGAACCTGAGCCTTTACCACCCACTGTTAAGATCCCAACTGGTAGGCCAAGAAAGAAAAGGACCACTAAGAATGATATACCAAGAGATCCCACAAAACTTCAAAGAACAGGTACCAAGATGCAATGCACTTATTGCACAGCCAGTGGTCATAATTGGAGGAGTTGTGCTGCAAGGGTGAGATATCAACTCCCTTTTAATTTCATCATTTCTAGTATATATAAATCCCGGTATTTTAACTATATAATTTTGTAGAAATCTGATGAGGTGGCTAAAGCAGCAGCAGAAGGTAGGAATGTAGAGGTAGGAAAAACAAAGGTGAAGTGTGGAACTTGTGGGAAAGAAGGTCATAATGCAAGGACCTGTGGAAAGAAGGTACAGACATTTGAGTTTTGTATTTTAAATAGTTTTTTTCTACTTCATTATATGTTTCTCCACTTTAATGTTTCAGAAGAAAAGCACCACTGCAACTCCAACAGCTAGTACAGCTGAAAATCAAACTCCAACAACCACTTTAACCAGAGGAAGAATAGCAGAAAAACAAAAGTCCAGCAATGCAGCTGAAGATTCTGATTTTCAGGAACCAAGCTCCAAAAGGACCAAAGCACAGCAGCAAAGAGGAAAAACTCCACCAAACAAAACTTCCAACACTCTCAAGAAGTTAGAGGCTGCAGCAAAGAGGAGTAACAAAGCTGCTTCTATACAAGGAAATGGTGCTAAGAAAGCACCTTGGAAAATCTAGCCATGTTGTGTTAAAACTTTTGTTAAAGCTTAAGTTAAACCTTGCATAAGCAGTATTATGTTAAATCTTGACTTAATTATCTACTTTTGTTAAGACAGTAGGATATGTTGTACCACTTGGTATGAAAACCAAGTTGGAAACTTTGACATCTTTTGAGTCTCTTTTGAATGGTATCGCAAGGAAACTTTGAAATCTTTTTAATGCTATCGCAATATTTTATTAATCTTCATTTCATCATGCATAATTTATTGCAAACTCATTACATAAGTACATAAGCTTAACTTACTTTCAATCCATTACATAAGTGCATAAAAGAAAGTAGACTTTAGCATCGACTGTCAATTCATTTCTTACTGAATAAACCATAAACAAAGACCAAAGCTATACCAAAAAATAAACACTTCCACTTCCTTGCTTCTTTCTTCTAAAACTTCACTTCTTCTTCATGATTTGCAGAAACTTTCTTCTCTTCATCGAGCCTTCGAAGCCTCCTTAACAACCTTACAATCACCCCTTTACTCTGATTGCAAAATGGAGCATCAACCCACCTGAAAAATCCACAACCATTTTCACCTTCAACGCAACCTAAAAACCTTCTACCAGCGTTGGCATCTGTCCACGCTGTCCTTTCCACCGCCCATCTTCCACATAAACAGATATTTGCCATGAATTTTTTATTTTCGATCTTCAGTTAAGCTTTGCACTGCATCTGGTACACTCATCTTCTTATATACACGAGATATATCCGTTCAAATACATGAAGACGAAAATACCCCTGGCTCTGTTACATTTTCACGGTGAAACAGACGGGGAGGACACGGAGCCCCTTCGATATAAAAATAAAATAATTTAGCCATGCAACTGGCTAGAAATATAATTTAGACAAGTCCGTGCAATAAAATTATACTTCAGGTATACAAACTGCAATTAAGTCTACTATCAATGAGCACTTGCAAAGCATGTTTGCAAGCCAAACTCGTCAAGAAAGGTTCAACACGAGTAAGTCACTTTTAATTGCAAACAAGGGGCAAGTGAACCAGTTGGCCCACATGTTCTGAAGATGATTGGTTACATTGAGTACCTTGAAACTTTAGGTTTCCTGATTGGTCCGGAAACTGGTATTGACCTAATCATGAATTCTTTGAACAACAAATTCACTCAGTTTGTTGTGACTTACAATATGAATGAATTTGACAAAACACTTACTGAATTGTTGCATATGTTGAGAACATATGAGACCAACATGAAGACAGCTGAACCTGCTCCCATACTGATGGTAAATAAAGGTAAGGCCAAAGGGAAGGGCAAGTGGAAGGGTAAGAAGAAGATTGGATCTGATTCTACACCCAAGCCAAAGTCAGGTCCCAAACAGGCTTTAAAGCCTAAAGGTGGTGTGGCCAAGGGTGAATGTCACTACTGTAAGAAAGATGGTCACTGGAAGAGAAACTGTCCAATTTATTTGGAGGATCTGAAGAAAAAGAAAGCAGTTCAAATTTATGGATCAGGTATTTATATTATAGAAGTCAATTTGTCTATTTCTACATCATGGGTATTTGATACTGGATGTGCTTCTCACATTTGTATAAATGTGCAGGGCCTGCAGAGAAGTAGAACTTTGGCTAAGGGAGAAGTGGACCTAAGAGTAGGCAATGGAGCAAAAGTTGCTGCTTTAGCTGTAGGGACTTATTATTTATCTATGCCCGCTGGGCTTGTTTTAGAACTAGAAGACTGTTTTTACGTGCCTGCGATTCGCAGAAACATTATTTATGTTTCTTGTTTGGACAAGAAAGGTTTTTCATTTATAATAAATAACAACGGTTGCTCTTTTGCTTTGAATGATTTAACCTATGGTGTTGCGCGTTTATTTAATGGTTTATATGTTCTTGATTTGAATAACCCTATCTGTAATATAGAAAACAAATGACTTAAAATGAATGACTCAAATCAAACATACCTCTGGCATTGTCGTCTAGGCCACATAAATGAGAAACGCATATCCAAATTACAAAAGGATGGATACTTGGATAAGTTTGATTTTGAATCATACCAAGAATGCGAATCTTATTTGCTTGGTAAGATGACTAAATCCCCTTTCACTGGTAAGGGTCAAAGGTCCACTAAATGTCTGGAGCTAATACATAGTGATGTATGTGGCCCAATGCGTGTAATGGCTAGAGGAGGCTACTACTACTTCATAACATTTACTGATGATTTCAGTAGATATGAATGTGTATATCTTATGAAGAACAAATCCGATTCTTTTGAAAAATTTAAAGAATACAAGGTTGAAGTAGAGAAGTAAATTGGCGGAGATGCAAGTATTAAGATCTTACGATCCGATCGTGGGGGTGAATACTTAAGCACCGAATTTAGAGAGTATTTGAAAGAGTGTGGTATTGTATCGCAACTCACTCCGCCAGGAACACCTCAATGGAATGGAGTTTCAGAGAGGAGAAATCGCACCTTGTTGGACATGGTGCGATAGATGATGAGTCATGCAGATCTTCCAATTAGTTTCTGGGGTTACGCTCTAGAAACAGCGGCTTTCACACTTAACTGTGCTCCTACTAAGAAGGTTCAAAAGACTCCATATGGGATATGGAAGGAGAAACGGTCAGGCATGAACTTTATGAAAGTTTGGGGATGTAAGGCGTTTGTGAAACGTCAAGAATCTGACAAGCTTGGACCTAAATCCGAAGAGTGCATTTTTGTAGGATACCCTAATGAAACAAAGGCGTATTATTTTTATAGTCCTTCAGAGCAGAAAGTGTTTATTGCTCGAGATGCTGTCTTCATGGAAAGAGATTTTGTTTCCAAAAGAAACAGTGGGGAAACTATAGATCTCGATGAAGATCGAGAACCGCAAAATAGCATTGAACCTGAAGTGGAACAAGAGCAGAATAATGATAATGCTCAACAAACACAGGTTGTTCGTAGATCTGGTAGATTTCTCCATGAGCCAGAGAGATATGGATTTCTCATGACTCAGAGTGGTGATTTGATGCACATAGATGAAGATGAGCCTCTCACATACCAAGATGTTATGAACAGTCCAGACTCTAAGAGATGGCTTGAAGCCATGAAATCCGAGATAGATTCCATGTACGAAAACCAATTATGGACTTTGGTTGATCCACCTGAAGGGGTAAAACCCATAGGGTGCAAATGGGTTTTTAAGAAGAAAAAGGGCATGGATGGAAATGTTCAGACCTATAAAGCCAGGTTGGTTGCAAAAGGTTTCAAACAAATTCATGGTATTGACTATGATGAAACTTTCTCACCAGTGGCTATGGTCAAGTATATAAGGATTTTACTTGCCATTACATCATTCCATGATTATGAAATCTAGCAAATGGATGTCAAAACAGCCTTCCTTAATGGAAGCCTTGAAGAGGATGTGTACTTGACACAACCTGAAGGTTTTATCAATCCAAGGAATGCTGGCAAGCTATGTAAATTGCGTCGATCCATTTATAGATTGAAGCAATCCTCTAGAAGATGGAATATCCATTTTGATGAAATAGTCACAGAGTATGGCTTTGTTCAAAACGAAGATGAACCGTGTGTTTACAAGAAGGTTAGTGGGAGCTATGTGGCATTCATAGTACTATATGTTGATGATATTCTACTAATGGGGAATGACATACCTTCTCTAAAGGTTGTTAAGACTTGGTTAGGGAGCAATTTCTCTATGAAATACTTAGGAGAGGCATCCTACATTCTAGGAATGAGGATCTATAGAGAAAGATCTAGAAGGATAATCGGTCTAAGTCAGAGCACATACATTGATAAGGTTTTGCATCGTTTTGGAATGCAAAATGCAAAAAGGGGATATGTCCCCGTGTCTCAAGGGATAACAATCTATAAGGACCAGTGTTTGAAATCATTGGATGAGAAGGACCACATGAATAAAGTTCCATATGCTTCAGCAATTGGATCTATTATGTATGCAATGGTATGTACTCGCCCAGATGTCTCGTATGCCTTGAGCATGACGAGCAGATACCAGTCTAATCCGGGTGAAGGTCACTGGACGGCAGTTAAGAATATTCTTAAGTACCTGAAAAGAACTAAATATTCATTCTTGGTGTATGGAGGAGAAGAGAAACTCGTTGTAAAAGGTTACACCGATGCAAGTTTCCAAACAGACAGAGATGATACTGTATCACAGTCTGGTTTTGTGTTTTGTTTAAACGGAGGTGCTGTAAGCTGGAAGAGTTCAAAGCAAGAAACATTAGCTGATTCTACAATGGAGGCTGAGTACATTACAGCTTGTGAAGCAGCTAAGGAGGCCGTTTGGATTCGAAACTTCATTTCTGCTTTGGGAGTGGTTCCATCGATCGCAGATCCCATTGATCTATACTGCGATAATAATGGAGCCATTGCACAGGCTAAAGAACCTAGATCACACTCCCGGGCCAAACATATACTCAGGAGATTTCACCTTATTCGAGAGATTAATGAAAGGAGTGATATACACATATGTAAAGTGCACACAAATGATAACATTACAGACCCACTGACCAAATGCTTGTCGCAGCAGAAGCACGATGGTCACACTAGTTCCATGGGTATTAGATATATGGGTGATTGGCTCTAGTGCAAGTGGGAGATTGTTAGTGTAGGTGCCCTAGAGGCAATATATTATTCTTTTAAATCTTTACGTCAGTTGATCATTCAATAAATGTATTTATTATGACCTTAATTACTGCGATATTTTGTTAGCATAATAAATGTCCTTAGAATCATGATACACATTGTATAGTTTAAGTACATGACTTGAACTGTAGATTATATAATATATCATATTCTTAAAGGTCCCAAGTCGAGTATTATTATATAGGACAATAATAATATATAGATAGACTACTATGTTGTTTGACAAGATAACCACATCTCATTGGTTATAAGTATGGGGATACTAAAGTCAGTACAAAGGTACATGTGAGAGTACATGGTACTGGACAGACCCACAGTGAGATTCTTCATGTTTAATAAAGTCATACGAAAGACTCACAGTGATAATGGTGTAACGATCCTTTGACTTGAAATCATTAAGTTTCTATACGAGGACTAATATACTTTGACTACATTAAAAGTTACTTTTGATCGGGTGATGATAAAAGTGGACATCGGGTATATCATGAGTCGTATGAGAAATATGAATGATATATAAAGGATTTAACCCTCCTATGATTAGGAGAGATATTATTGGCCTCTTGATTGAGTGAGACTATAAAAGCATGGCCATGCTCAAATTATGATTTGTCTTGATAGTCTACTCATGGATCAAGTAAACCCTGATTAAATGTTGAAGAGGATGACTAAATACATGCCTCGAGTTTAATCTATAATATTTATGGTTAAAGGGATTATATTACACGAAAAACATTAATCATGAAAGATTTTATCTAATCACGATTTAATTATTGTTTAATTGGGTAACAATGATGTATTACTAGATACCGCTCATTGTTTATAATTTTATTAGAGAATAAAATAATTGCCAATTAAATAATAGCCTATAGGGTCGCACAAATAGAGCACTTAATGGAATAGTTAATTTAAATTATGGATTTAAATTAATTGATGATTATTCGAATTTTACTATAATTAAGTAAGACTTAATTGAGATAATATAAATTCGAATTAAAAGGAATGTTTTTGCCCATAATAATTAAGTATGACTTAGTTATTAATTAAATAATAGAAATTCATTTTTATTATTTAATCCAATACCTACTAGGGTTGGGCTTTGCTGTTATGGGCCTTTTTAATCAGCCATTATAAATAGATAATGATAGGTTAAAGAGGGGGTACGTTTTTTAGAAAACCCTAGCAGCAAAGAGAGGCAGAGGCAATTCGGATCGTCAAGAAGGAGGCTAGTACATCCATTCCGTAGTCAAGTTCATGAGACGTTCTTAGAGGTGCTCGTGTGGATACCATAGAGGTGTTTCTCTGAGAGGTAGACACAAAGCGTGATAGCTAGGATCTCCATTGTGTTCATGAAAGTTAAGCTCTTGAAAGGTATGATTCGTTATCTCCATAATCTTCCCATAATTATACATGGATCCTGTTTTGGGTTTCGAAATTTGGTTTTATTTACGTTTATCCGCTACGTTTTATGCTTCGAAACCCAACAATGGTATCAGAGCTACGTGTATAAGGGGCTGTTTGGTTACGTGTATACTGTATTTTTACAAGTATGCATGTGTGATAAGTCTGCCATGATAACAATTATGTTATATGAGTCTGCCAGGATAACAGTTATGTTATATGAATGAGATGATAAATCTGTTAATGATCTATATGATGATACTAGTATGTTTAATATCTGCCATAACTCATATGTATGCGATCTCTTAAAATATGTATATTGATACATGTTTTTGGTAACTAGGATATGGATCGTGTGTATACTGATACATGCTTCAGGAATAGTATTTTGATACATGTTTTGCTAGTATTCTGATACTTGATTTTGCAAAAATTTCCGCCATCGGGGGGCTCGCTGCCCCCCGAACCCCCAGCGACCTCACCGCGGAGGTCGATCCGCGTGTTTAGGTTTTCGTTTTTAATTTGTGCTTACGACATATGCTTTACTTATTTATTATTCTTGATTGGATCATGATAAGTGATAAATAGTATGTCATTTTTATATGATCTATCATGTTCTTTAATGGTTACTTGAGCATGGTGCATAGTTATGTCCTTAAGACCTTAGTTGTAATGGTTTATTCTTTTGGTTTGTAATAAATACAACTTGCATGTCATTTTCTATTTGTAGTTATTTTATCTCGAATGTAACTCGAGTTCTTTTGTAAGTTCATTAGTATAATTCTTAATGTAACATCCAAGAAGGACAAGGGAACAAGGAGGCATCCTATGGAGGCCAAGGAGACAATGGAAGCAATAGAGAAGACATATGTAATAGTTATTTTTACACCATAGATTGACCTTGATCTTTTCATTAGCCTGAAAAGATCACATAGGATTGGGCCATAACTATTGCACGTTTACTTTACGCACTTTTCATATGATGTATAAATAGTATGCGTAGAATAGAAAATGCATGTTTTAATTAGATTAATGATGCATGTATGTATTAGATACATCACCCATGTCATGCCTTTAAACAAGATAAAATCTGTAACGACTCAAGATTTAAAATTAACAAACGATCATGAGATTCTCGTGTTTATGAAACACGGAATAAAATATGAATTTTCTTTATTTCTGACATGGGGCGATTTTGTCAACAACGGGTTCATAGAACTTGTAAGGTTGTGGGTTTTAAGCGAGACCGATGTGACTCCTCCACTACCTGGAAATCAAACCATTGACGAGTATTGATTTGAAGTATTTTATTCAAGGAAAAATTGGGAATCTCTTTATGATGGGATCATGATCGTTCTAAATTAAAAATCCGTAAGTAAAAATATTAAGTTTTAATCATATGTTTTCCAATGAATGAACACTCATTGAATCCTAGATCGATAAGGGGAAGGGCTGTCAGTCGCAGGGGACTCCTATTTGATCGTGGTGAAATGCCTACAAATATAAACGGTTATATTCGGACGTTGTATCATTGGGTCTAACTTAACTGAGTCATCATAATAAGGTGAATATAAACGGTTATATTCAACTATTATGAACTTAGAAGCATAGAGTTTGGTTAAAAATCTATTAGATAGATAAGATCAATTGTTGTTCACCAAATTATCCAAGAATTATGTATGATATAATTGACAACTGTTGTCTACCTAAATAATCATGTTTTAAGGATACCAGTGGTTGACTTAGGACATGACGAAATATGGATCTTGGCTCACTAGAAAGATTTATGGGATATACTTTCCGAATTAATAGTTAGGGCTATTAATTTGATAAAAAAAATAGTGGGAGATATATTATGAATATATCATAATCATATGAACATAAAATTTTAACTCAGACAATCTAATGTTTATTTTGCTCTTTTATTATTGTAGATACTGAGTAATGGCAAACAACACAAACACACTATCCGTACGTTCAGTCCTTGAGAAGGACAAGCTGACAGGAGGAAACAACTTCCTAGACTGGCAGAGGAATTTGAGGATTGTCCTCAGGCAGGAGCGCAAGCTTCATGTCATTGATATTCCTCCTCCAGGCCCCCTTCCTGAGGGTGCTACTGCTGATGAATGAGCAGCACACACAAGGGATGAGAATGATGCAAATGATGTTGCATGTCTTATGTTGGAAACTATGAATGTTGAGCTTCAAAGACAGCATGTGCATATGGATGCATATACTATCAATAAGCACTTGCAAAGCATGTTTACAAGCCAAACTCGTCAAAAAAGGTTCAACACGAGTAAGTCACTTTTAATTGCAAACAAGGGGCAAGTGAACCAGTTGGCCCACATGTTCTGAAGATGATTGGTTACATTGAGTACCTTAAAACTTTGGGTTTCCCGATTGGTCCGGAAACTGGTATTGACCTAATCATGAATTCTTTGAACAACAAATTCACTCAGTTTGTTGTGAACTACAATATGAATGAATTTGACAAAACACCTACTGAATTGTTGCATATATTGAGAACATATGAGACCAACATGAAGACAGCTAAACCTGCTCCCATACTGATGGTAAATAAAGGTAAGGCCAAAGGGAAGGGCAAGTGGAAGGGTAAGAAGAAGATTGGATCTGATTCTACACCCAAGCCAAAGTCAGTTCCCAAACAGGCTTTAAAGCCTAAAGGTGGTGTGGCCAAGGGTGAATGTCACTATTGTAAGAAAGATGGTCACTGGAAGAGAAATTATCCAATTTACTTGGAGGATCTGAAGAAAAAGAAAGCAGTTCAGATTTATGGATCAGGTATTTATGTTATAGAAGTCAATTTGTCTATTTCTACATCTTGGGTATTTGATACTGGATGTGCTTCTCACATTTGTATAAATGTGCAGGGCCTGCAGAGAAGTAGAACTTTGGCTAAGGGAGAAGTGGACCTAAGAGTAGGCAATGGAGCAAAAGTTGCTGCTTTAGCTGTAGGGACTTATTATTTATCTATGCCCTCTGGGCTTGTTTTAGAACTAGAAGACTATTTTTACGTGCCTGCGATTCGCAGAAACATTATTTATGTTTCTTGTTTAGACAAGAAAGGTTTTTCGTTTATAATAAAGAACAACGGTTGCTCTTTTGCTTTGAATGATTTAACCTATGGTGTTGCGCATTTATTTAATGGTTTATATGTTCTTGATTTAGATACCCTGTCTGTAATATAGAAAACAAACGACTTAAAATGAATGACTCAAATCAAACATACCTCTGGCATTGTCGTCTAGGCCACATAAATTAGAAACGCATATCCAAATTACATAAGGATGGATACTTGGATAAGTTTGATTTTGAATCATACCAAGAATGCGAATCTTGTTTGCTTGGTAAGATGACTAAAGCCCCTTTCACTGGTAAGGGTCAAAGGGCCACTAAACGTCTGGAGCTAATACATAGTGATGTATGTGGCCCAATGCGTGTAATGGCTAGAGGAGGCTACTACTACTTCATAACATTTACTGATGATTTCAGTAGATATGGATATGTATTTCTTATGAAGAACAAATCTGATTCTTTTGAAAAATTTGAAGAATACAAGGTTGAAATAGAGAAGCAAATTGGTGGAGATGCAAGTATTAAGATCTTACGATCCGATCGTAGGGGTGAATACTTAAGCACCGAATTTAGAGAGTATTTGAAAGAGTGTGGTATTGTATCACAACTCACTCTGCCAGGAACACCTCAATGGAATGGAGTTTCAGAGAGGAGAAATTGCACCTTGTTGGACATGGTGCGATCGATGATGAGTCATGCAGATCTTCCAATTAGTTTCTGGGGTTACGCTCTAGAAACAGCGGCTTTCACACTTAACCATGTTCCTACTAAGAAGGTTCAAAAGACTCCATATGGGATATGGAAGGAGAAACGGTCAGGCATGAACTTTATGAAAGTTTGGGGATGTAAGGCGTTTGTGAAACGTCAAGAATCTGACAAGCTTGGACCTAAATCCGAAGAGTGCATTTTTGTAGGATACCCTAATGAAATAAAGGCGTATTATTTTTATAGTCCTTCTGAGCAGAAAGTGTTTATTGCTCGAGATGCTGTCTTCATGGAAAGAGATTTTATTTCCAAAAGAAATAGTGGGAGAACTATAGATCTCGATGAAGATCGAGAACCGCAAAATAGCATTAAACCTGAAGTCGAACAAGAGCAGAATAATGATAATGCTCAACAAACACGGGTTGTTCGTAGATCTGGTAGATTTCTCCTTGAGCCAGAGAGATATGGATTTCTCAAGACTCAGAGTGGTGATTTGATGCTCATAGATGAAGATGAGCCTCTCACATACCAAGATGCTATGAACAGTCCAGACTCTAAGAGATGGCTTGAAGCCATGAAATCCGAGATAGATTCCATGTATGAAAACCAAGTATGGACTTTGGTTGATCCACCTGAAGGGGTAAAACCCATAGGGTGCAAATGGGTTTTTAAGAAGAAAAAGGGCATGGATGGAAATGTTCATACCTATAAAGCCAGGTTGGTTGCAAAAGGTTTCAAACAAATTCATGGTATTGACTATGATGAAACTTTCTCACCAGTGGCTATGGTCAAGTCTATAAGGATCTTACTTGCCATTATAGCATTCCATGATTATGAAATCTAGCAAATGGATGTCAAAACAGCCTTCCTTAATGGAAGCCTTGAAGAGGATGTGTACATGACACAACCTGAGGGTTTTGTCGATCCAAGGAATGCTGGTAAGCTATGTAAATTACGTCGATCCATTTATGGATTGAAGCAATCCTCTAGGAGATGGACTATCCGTTTTGATGAAATAGTCACAGAGTATGGCTTTGTTCAAAACGAAGATGAACCGTGTATTTACAAGAAGGTTAGTGGGAGCTATGTGGCATTCATAGTACTATATGTTGATGACATACTACTAATGGGGAATGACATAGCTTCTCTAAAGGCTGTTAAGACTTGGTTAGGGAGAAATTTCTCTATGAAAAACTTAGGAGAGGCATCCTACATTCGAGGAACGAGGATCTATAGAGAAAGATCTAGAAGGATGATCGGTCTAAGTCAGAGCACATACATTGATAAGGTTTTGCATCGTTTTGGAATGCAAAATGCAAAAAGGGGATATGTCCCCGTGTCTCAAGGGATAACGATCTCTAAGGACCAGTGTCTGAAATCATTGGATGAGAAGGACCACATGAATAAAGTTCCATATACTTCAGCAATTGGATCTATCATGTATGCAATGGTATGTACTCGCTCAGATGTCTCGTATGCCTTGAGCATGCCGAGCAGATACCAGTCTAATCTGGGTGAAGGTCACTGGACGGCAGTCAAGAATATTCTTAAGTACCTGAAAAGAACTAAATATTCATTCTTGGTGTATGGAGGAGAAGAGAAACTCGTTGTAAAAGGTTACACCGATGCAAGTTTCCAAACAGACAGAGATGATACTGCATCACAGTCTGGTTTTATGTTTTGTTTAAAAGGAGGTGCTGTAAGCTGGAAGAGTTCAAAGCAAGAAACAGTAGCTGATTCTACAATGGAGGCTGAGTACATTGCAGCTTGTGAAATAGCTAAGGAGGCTGTTTGGATTCGAAAGTTCATTTCTGCTTTGGGAGTGGTTCCATCGATCGCAGATCCCATTGATCTATACTGCGATAATAATGGAGCCATTGCACAGGCTAAAGAACCTAGATCACACTCCCGGGCCAAACATATACTCAGGAGATTTCACCTTATTCGGAAGATTAATGAAAGGGGTGATATACATATATGTAAAGTGCACACAAATGATAACATTGCAGACCCACTGACCAAAGGCTTGTCGCAGCAGAAGCACGATGGTCACACTAGTTCCATGGGTATTAGATATATGGGTGATTGGCTCTAGTGCAAGTGGGAGATTGTTAGTGTAGGTGCCCTAGAGGCAATACATTATTCTTTTAAATCTTTATGTCAGTTGATCATTCAATAAATGTATTTATTATGACCTTAATTACTGCGATATTTTGTTAGCATAATAAATGTCCTTAGAATCATGATACACATTGTATAGTTTAAGTACATGACTTGAACTGGAGATTATAATATATCATATTCTTAAAGGTCCCTAGTCGAGTATTATTATATAGGACAATAATAATACATAGATAGACTACTATGTTGTTTGACAAGATAACCACATCTCATTGGTTATAAGTATGGGGATACTAAAGTCAATACATAGGTACATGTGAGAGTACATGGTACTGGACAGACCCACAGTGAGATTCTTCATGTTTAATAAAGTCATAAGAAATACTCACTATGATAATGGTGTAACGATCCTTTGACTTGGAATCATTATATTTCTATACGAGGACTAATATACTTTGACTATATTAAAAGTTACTTTTGATCGGGTGATGATAAAAGTGGACATCGGGTATATCATGAGTCGTATGAGAAATATGAATGATAGATAAAGGATTTTCCCCTCCTATAATTAGGAGAGATATTATTGGCCTCTTGATTGAGTGAGACTATAAAAGCATGACCATGCTCAAATTATGATTTGTCTTGATAGTCTACTCATAGATCAAGTAAACCCGGATTAAATGTTGAAGAGGATGACTAAATACATGCCTCGAGTTTAATCTATAATACATATGGTTAAAGGGATTATATTACACGAAAAACATTAATCACGAAAGGTTTTATCTAATCACGATTTAATTATTGTTTAATTGAGTAACAATGATGTATTACTAGATACCGCTCATTGTTTATAATTTTATTAGAGAATAAAATTATTACCAATTAAATAATAGCCTATAAGGTCGCATAGATAGAGCACTTAATGGAATAGTTAATTTAAATTATGGATTTAAATTAATTGATGATTATTCGAATTTTATTATAATTAAGTAAGACTTAATTGAGATAATATAAATTCGAATTAAAAGGAATGTTTTTTCCCATAATAATTAAGTATGACTTAGTTATTAATTAAATAATAGAAATTCGTTTTTATTATTTAATCCAATACCTACTAGGGTTGGGCTTTGCTGTTATGGGCCTTTTTAATCAGTCATTATAAATAGATAATGATAGGTTAAAGAGGGGGTACGTTTTTGAGAAAACCCTAACAGCAAAGAGAGGTAGAGGCAATTCGGATCGTCAAAAAGGAGGCTAGTACATCCATTCCGTAATCAAGTTCCTGAGACGTTCTTCGAGGTGCTCGTGTGGATACCATAGAGGTGTTTCTCCGAGAGGTAGACACAAAGCGTGATAGCTAGGATCTCCATTGAGTTCTTGAAAGTTAAGTTCTTGAAAGGTATGATTCGTTATCTCCATAATCTGCCCATAATTATACATGGATCCTGTTTTGGGTTACGAAATTTTGTTTTATTTACGTTTATCCGCTGCGTTTTATGCTTCGGAACCCAACAATTATGATACTGTAGACCTTAGCCGTTTTGACGTAATTACACAGCCTCTGCTTATCACCATATTCTATGATCATGTCCCCTAGTTTCAATTCATCTCGCCACCTAAAACTTAGGAGACGCAAAGAGCCAATAAACCTCACACGAAAAACTGACCACTGCATGGCCAGTGATAGGGAATAAAAATAACCATAATTACGGAGTTAATGTCGCATTAATTAGACCTGATTTGGTCAAAGGGGAATGCCCAATTAGTAAAGCCCAAAACCCTAACTATTTATTAAATTCATAATTAATAAAGGGGCTAATTAAATAACCTAATAAATGTGTTCAAATAAGTAACTACTTCTACAAGAAGTAGCCTCCAAGTAACCCAAATGCAGAAGGAAACTAATTCCTGATTTTTAGGACTACAAAGTCCAATCTGAGGTGGAGAATTGCCCATCAAGTCACCCAATTCTACCCTAATTCCTAGACTCTCAATGTCTATATAAAGGGTTTTACCCCTTCAACTTCAGCAAGACATTTTGGGACAAGAGCTCCACACGTCACAAAGCCGCGAAGGCATCCTTCAAGCCACGAGGCCATTACCTGGAATGACGTTTTAGACTCAGTCCTGGAAGGACATGAAAGTCACTACATCCTTGGTGAGTTCTCGCTGCCATAGCCCCAAGGGCAAGTATCACCAAGAACTATGTTTTGGCTTGATCTTGGCATACGCCAAGGTACATAGGCATCTTGTGAGGGCAGATTCAAGCCACGAAGCACAAGCGCGGCCATGAAAGCTTGAAGCTTATCAAACCCTAATGTTAAATACATGCAATAAAGAAATAAATGTTTTTATCCATAACATTTGGCGTCTTCTGTGGGAAGAAGATGAAAATTATGAAAGCACGAAGAAGAACCGAGAAACCACCTGATGAGATGCGCAATATTGCACCCAACATTGAGATTCCACTACAGTCAAACCTCAATATTTCCGAGACTGATCTCTCAGGGACAAAGATCCCCATTACACAATTGTTGGTGCAACGGTCTCCAACCTCAAGGGGTGTATAATTAAGGAAAGAGTCCCAAACTGTATATGGTCCTCTCACCAATGAACACTCGAATTTCAGATGTTAATATTTGTGCTTCCCTCAAGGGTGAATAATCATCCACCTTATGGAATATATAATTTCGAGGAGGAACGTAACGTCGAGAACATATGGAGTACGAACCTCGCTATTTGTAAGGGTTAAATCTTATTGAAGGGAGAAGTTACGATTTATGTGGTCCTAACATTGAAGATAGTGATTGTTCATATTAAGAGGAGATTACCGCAAGAAGGGTGTAGTCGAGCAAGGAACCTATTGTCAAAGGGCAGTTTTAGCTCTGAAGAAGTGAAGGAGCGAATGCTCAAAATCATAAAGAAGTGGATCCGTGCTAATGAAACACACATTCGGAAACCCAAAAAGATCTGGAAACATAAAGCGATCAACATCTGCCAGCCACAACTCAAGTTGTCGCTTCCACCATTGAAGCACCACAACTTTCGACCACAAAACCCAGAAGCTGGTCCCACAATAATGGGATTCCCTGTGACCCGGAAGCTAATTCTAGGGACTGATCCCCAATCTCAAGGAATGTAAAACTAGGGGACGAAACCCCAATCGGATTTCGGATGTTAATAATTATGTTTTCATCTAGGAAAAATGGTAACCCACCTGACTGGAGTAAACTTCAGCGTCAAACGCAGTATGATTATGAATTTCGGTATTTACAGGGCTGATCCTCATTCATAAAAGATTCCGAGATTTCTCTAGTTCCAATACCTAGGACAGTGATCGTCCATCTGATAAGGTGACCGAGCCACGAAGGAGACAACCAAATAAATAGCCCGTTGTTAGAATACATTCTCAGTCTCGAGGGTGCGAAGAAATAATTCCTTGAACCATTGTGAAAAAGAATTCAAACTCCTGATGAGCAAATCAGCAAGATTTAACAAGTTGGGAGATGCGTTAGGTAGAAACTTGATCTTAATCCGAAGGGACGATTTAAGATCCCCAAATTCGAAAGATAGAATCCTCAAGTTTAAGGGTCGAATCCCCAATTTCATATGGTAATTGAGACCTTAGCTCTACCAATGTTTTCCTTTCCTGAACCATGGATGATCCGGGATTGAATTCAAAGATTATATCGAAGGAAGCGGAATTCAACATCAACCATGCAAAGGAGATACACCCCTTATATTCAAGGACTGAAACCCATCAATGACCAAATTTGTGATTATTCTAGTCCCTAGACAGAGGACAATGGAATATAATGTGAGAAGGATACCACTACAAGAAGGCAATGTCCAGGAAGTGACCGACCGAAGAAAAATGTCCCAAGCCTCGAGGGCCTCAAGGACTGAAAGCTTAGGATGATGAAGATCGGATTTTCGTCTCATCAAACTCGTGATTTAATGGAGGAAAAGAAACCTGAAATGGGAACAACAAACTTGACTACTTAAAAAATTTAGAAAGCCTGGACCCCGAGGGTCGATTACCCGATATAGTTGGTTCGGACGACCTTCCATGAATAAAGAAGAAGAAAGTTCCAAGGATTGATCCCAAATATTTGATGCCATTTGAAGGTCTGAATAATACCACGTATCTCTCCATGAGAGAAACTATGAATACCTATATTTCAAGGAAGCTAAAGGTATCCCCAAGCTAGGCTTATGATGGATTCAGTAATCCGGATAACCACGTAAGAAAGTTTTTAAACTCTCTAGTACAACAGACGATGAACAATTTTATAAAATGCATGATGTTTTCTCAAACCCCCGGGGGGCATGACTCGATAATGGTGCAAAACTGTATGAGCTATTTTGCATCCCCCAAGAACATGAAACGAGGATAAAAAGAATCCTTGTATGACCTAGACCAATTCAAAAAAATCCTTAATCACCATATACTTGAATGATAGGATGTCATTAATAGTCTAACAAGGAGCCTAGGATGTTAACTTTTAGTTATCATTGGCCGAAACCAATATGAAAAGCACACACAATTTGCAACAGTAGGGAGGTGAAAATAATAACATGAAGAAGAATTTGACCCCTGATAGGAGGCGATGAAGATAATAACTAGAAGCAAAAGGAGGATCAAAAGTGTGATGCTAAGGATAAGTATCCCTGATGGAGACTCTCCCCCAAGGAAGAACAACAGAGAACCGAAGTTCACCAAGCATGCATGTTCTTAATGCTCCAAGAAGCCGAGTCTTGATAAATATGAAAAGATGAAGATTGTCGATGGCCGATGCCACTGCGCACCAACCCTGAAAAGAGGAACAAGAATTTATATCCAAGATTTCACGAAGAGGACATCGACGATTACTGTTAGCTAAGGAATAAAATTGAGTTCCTAGTCTAGAGAGGAATACTGAACAGGTTCATCAAGATAGTGAAGGAAGAAATAGAGTGAAAGATTATAAATAATAGATGGGAGAACAAGATACTCTAGAGAAACACGCATCCCCGAGTGCCAGTTATCAAAATGATCTTTAGAAGGCTAATAACTGATGGGACTACAAGAAGATCAATGAAAGATTGTGCCCGAAATATAGTACACCGTAAGGAACGACAATGGAAATTACCACTAACTTTGATGATTCTGATTCGAAAGGGATGAAATTCCTCCATAAAGACCCAATGATTATCACACTATAATATAAAACTCTGAAAGATTCTTGGCAATAGGATTCGCTAATTCCTAACTTGCCTTTTATGATATATTGCCATTATTAAAGGCCCGATTGAGGTAGGGACAGGTCCTCCCAAAAGAAGTCATGGAATTCTGATAGATTGACGAGCAATGAGGAAATTCAATAGCAGATATGATTCTTATCCACTTGTCATTTGAAAGACCAAATAAGATGATAAGCCTAAATTTGATCTTGGGTTTGTTAAATATAAACTCAATAATGATGGTAACCGGAGTACAGTGAGGAAAACAAAGAGGAATTCTTGCCCTTGGCAGGTGAGAAACTACAAAACAGTAAGCTAATTATAAGGATGACATTTTTAAGGTACCACTCTTAACTAACTTTGTAATATTATGTATCTTTTTTATTTTTTTATTTTGAGAAACCAGATGCCACCTACCAATGGTTAGAAAGTAAAATTTTTTGAACATCTCTATTGAAAGACCATGAGAGTCTATGGTATAACATAATTAAGAGCCTAGACAAGGCAGAATACATGAAACACCTCCGAGAGGTATTTGAAGTGCCGATGTACCACAAGTTAATGTTCAATCCTACAAGGTGTGTCTTCGAGGTCCACTACTAGAAAAATGCCCTTAGACATCGATGTCTTTTTTTTTCAAACCGATATCTTTGCATGTGTAGAGAAAGGTAGGGGTCTTTAACATCGGTTTTTAGCCGATGTAAAAGATTAACATAGACATCGGTTTTCTGAGCAAACTGATGTATAATTAGCCCTTTTTTTAATAACATGTTAAAACTATATTGTGAAAAATGGTATTTAGGAGGTTAAAAGGCACTATAAATATATAGCAGGGAAGAACTTTTAACTGATAGACATCAGATTCTTAAAAAATGATGTATTAAATTCCATAGTACATCGGTTGGTCTTTGGAAGCGATGTTAAAGAGGACCTTAGACATCAGTTCTCTTCTAAAATACAATGTTATATGTTATATATCACATCGGTTTTCCTTGATGTAGCGATGTCAAAGTTCTTATTTAACATTTTAGACATCGATTTTACTTGCAAAAGTCAATGTGTTTTAGCATTTTAGACATTGTTTTCATTCCATAGATTCATGAGTGGAAAATGATATAAACCATAGATAAAAGAAGCATTTAAAACAAAAACAATCAAAAAATGATATTGTCATTAATAATGCTAGTAATATAATTATTGTTAACAAAAAAGTATATACATACATACGAAAATTCATTCTAATATCAACACCAGAAAAAGGCCCTTGTGTTTCGCCGCGAGGATCTTTGTAAAAGAGGACCAATTCTTCAGGTAGGGGCTGAGAAAGATTATGTTGTTCCTGCTTCCTGTCCAAAACTGCAGACAATTGCCTTTTAATGATGGGCTCATCACCAAATTTCCATTTAGGTATACTTCCTGAATCATTAGTTAGGTCCTTCTACGACTGTTGTCAGCCAAAATCTGATGTTCTTGACCGGCCATCAGAAGGAAGATCTCTCAAATCAGGCAAGGCCAAAGGGCCTCGTTCTCCCATTGATAATGATCTCCATGTTGAACCAGGAAGCACAGACAAATTTCCCTGCATATTTGATTCCTTGTGTGCAATGACCTGATCACTCCTCCAAAAAGTAGAGCCATCTTCTTTTAAATCTGCATAAACAATGAAGTTGGCCAAATTCATCAAATCAAAAAATTACAATTCATCAAATCAAAAAATTATAATTCTTGCAACTATATTCATCAAATCAAAACAGTCAAGAGGTTCTGCACCATAATTTCTCAGCACTATCTTTTTGTTCATTACTACATTGGAAATTTCGCATCACAATCAAAACCATGGCATTGTAATTCATTACTTAGTACACACAAGTTAAACTGTACTAAACTAGGGTATATGGAAGAAAACTAGCTACTAAAAATCAGGAAAAAAGAAAATAAACCCAGATTTTTTTGCTATAGAAGAACAGTCTATAGATGAAGATATTGGAGATTGTTTGCACAAAGACCGAACTTAGGGAACATAGAAAACTAACCGCACTCACATACATCTAGGGAGGCCCAAGCCTGTCGTATTAAATATTAATACAAAAATATGTTTTGGATCAAGCCAAACCTGCCATCCATTAGGGTTAATATTCATCAATGATGATAAAAGTCATGTCTCCAAGTCTGTACAACTGAGTGTTTCATATGAGGATGCCCCATATACTGTACTATCATTTCTCATATTGAACATATTTATATTAAGATAAAAGTCATCTTTATAGTATGAGAAAATTAAAAAATTCACTAGTATGTAGAAACTGTACAAGAAATGTATATTCTTAATTTTCATTTGTTAAGGTTGTAATTCCAAAATTAGAAATCTCTAGTGACAGAAACGTAACTGTGAAAGTAACCTATATGTCAAACACTAAATCAATCGAAATTTCTGAGATTATAGAAAAATAGAATTCAACAGTTGTAAATTACTTCTCAGACCTGAAAGCTATTCTCCCGGTACTAGATGCATATTTAATTATAGAAGCCATGCAAAACATAGACTTATTTCAATAAAAAAGTTTCCATAGGTCGAACATTTCCAAGCATGAAATAGTCATTTTGTACCATGTTCATTTACCTATCACCAACACTTTGCCCATGATTTACTACTAGAAGAATGCCCTTAGACATCGATTATAAACCGATGTCAAACCGTCAAAATATATTCAACAAATTCATCACACTTATATTGGAACTTGATAGTGTCTATAATATGATGTGCAATAAATTTAAGTCACGCACACTATAAATAAAATTATGGACCCTGAATAATATTCTCTATGATTTCTAGTGACAATAGTACAGACTATAGAAAATAGTATAACTGGCACTCATGATCCATGGATGTTCAGCACCATGAGCACCACAGCGGTGGTGAGGAGAGGATATCTCAACAGTGCTACTGAAAAACAAGCTAATCTTTGCAAATATAATATATTCATACAAACTCGTACACTATTTATGATTCTTCCTTCTTGAAACTAGAATAGGTTCTAACTGCAATTACAGAACCTAATCACCAAATGTAGTTCTCAACAAAAAGTAGCCCTGACAGTAAAATCTAGGCTCTTCAACAAATAAGGTGAACAGAAGAAATGCCATAGAATGCATCAAACAAATGCTTGTGCAGAAAGTTTAGATATAGAGATTAAAGATCGATAATACTGCTAGCATTACATTTATTCAAAGTACCCAAACCAAACATAATCCAGTATTCTGGGCAATTCTAAACATCATCAGTAAATACCAGGCAAAATACCATGAAGGTACCTTCCAGTCATAACAAAGGACACCAAAGACACAACACCGGCTGGAAATATTTTACTTGACTTCTTAAAGCGAGTACCCATTACTCCCAAAAGAGCAGCAGACATGCCAAAACAAATTGATGATGCAAAAACATGATTTGTGGGCAGCTGACTTTTGACTGTCACTTTTCACATAACCCATTAGCCCACCAAATCCAACCAGGGCGGCATAACCCAATGTTAACTTCTGGGACATTGACATGGCCATCTTCTAGTAGTGCGTGTGTATATATATTCCACCTCTAAAAAATTCTACAAAAATGTGAACAGAACCCGATTAAAAAATTAAAACATTAAAATTGAAAATAAATTAGAAGCTTACATATTGTTCATACAGTAATCGAACAGATCGAACACCTTTGACGGTTATTTACCAAGAATCGGAGCAATTACAAGCTCGGTTTCAAAAATTACAAGCTTAATTAGGGGTTTCTTCAAATTAGGGTTCTTATGGTTTGAGATGGGTTTAGGAAATTTGGATTCAGAGACAGAGTTGAGTAAGAAATGAGAAAAAAGAGAGAGAGTAAAGATGAAGTTTGAGATAGCAGAGGGAGATAGAGGTAGAGATGAAGTAGAGAGAGCGAGAGTCGATGAAAAAGTAGGAAGAGGAAAAAGTAAATTTTAGTTCTGATGGGGGGAAATAAAAATTTTGGTTAAGGGGGGAATTTTTTGGTGTATTAACGGGGGAAAGTAAGAAGCGGGATTTTTTTGTTTTTTTTAAAAATGATTATAGACATTGGTTAGTTAAGATAGTGATGTCTTACAACCCCTTTAACATCGGTTTTGAAGTGACCGATGTTAAAACTGCTTTTAACATCAGTGACATTTCTAACCGATGTTGAAGGGGTGATGTAGTAGGCATTATTTCTAGTAGTGGTCGTGTTAGGTCACACACATTGTAGAAGGGATTGAATACAGTGTATACTACAATCAAATCGAATTAAGAACACAAGTATGAAACACAGAATAATCTTATTAATAAAACAGTATTACAATGAAACCGTTCTCTCTCAGTGATGAACAAATATCATGAGAGCTGTTAGGGTTACAATGAATAATATTCTCGATTAAGATAACACATATAGTGTAAACCCTATGATGTGTTTATATAGACACACAGTTACAAGATAATCTTCTAATTGATATCGAATATAAGTATGCATCCTAAAATATATCAATTAGTTATCTTTTCCTCCAAGTCTTCTATTCTTCATAGAATTCTTCTTCATGCATATCTCTTCTTGTTTTAGTCTTGATCTTCTTTCCTTTCAATCAGACGCCTTCCTTATCTGAAAGTCTTCTTAAGTCCTGATATTATCTCCTGATAAATATCTTCTGATATCTTAAGTTCTGATAACTTAAGTTCTGATATCTTAAGCTCTGACTTCAGTATATGTACTGATTTCCAGTTAAGTACTGATTTTTCAGTTAAGTCCTGATTTGTCCTGTTAGTCAAGATCTGAAAACTAAACACAAATCACTATTAGACATGACATCACAAATATATCTAACAATCTCCCCTAACTTGTAAATTAGCATAATATACAAGTTCAATAGATATTTGATGATATCAAAAACATTAAGTACAAATGCATATAAGAATTTGACTAAATAACTACAACTCACAGTCCTTGTAGCTTTTACCATCCTTAAAGTCTGATATCAGCTTTAGCCTGTATATCCTTCAGAATTTAACAGTTGTAGTTCTTGACTTGGCTTTAGTGTGTGATCTCTTTAATGTCAGGAGTTATTCTGAGATAGTTCTTCAAAAGAGTTCTCTTAGCATATTCAAGTTCATTCTGCATCCTCCTTTTTGCAACTTTAAGTTCAACTGTATCTTCACCTGTCTGAAAGATAGCAGCCCTGAGATCATTAATCTTTGCTTTCCTTGTTTCCTGATCCAGTCTGATGATATAGGCTTTATCAGACTCTAGATTGAATTCAAGACCCTTAATACCAAGAAATGTAGTGATTTTGGCGGTATTAGGCTTCATCTCAACTATATCACCATTGTGAGATCTGTACTTAGGATAGTATGGCCTGTCAGACTTTACAGAGTAATGTTTCTTCTGCCTTTGAATATCAGATTTTAAGTAACTGGCAGCACCATCTGTTGATCTATTTTTCACTTGAAGTAGAAATAGCACATGTTGCAATTCTTCAAAGTACTTCAATGAATAGCATTCTTTCTAATCTGGAATACCCTCCCATCTGTCATAAAATATAACATGATATCTTTTTTCAATACAGAGTGGTAGACCATTTGTACAGACTCCAGTTGATTCAATCTTTCAGGAGTTGTTCCCACTCCTAGTTCCTTCAAAGAGGTTGGATCAGAGGTAGTATTATTTACTCTCTTTTCTTTAGAACTACCCAATCCTGATTTATCTCTAGCTTCCTTTACTCGAATAACTCTTGCTTCAAAACCACTTGATGTAGTCTTCAAAGGTTGAGTAGATTGTTGAGCTTTAGTAAACCCAGGTAGTAGAATTTTTGAAGGTTTAACATGAGCAATGTCAGAGGTTTCCTTTTCTTTATCTTCTGATATCAAGACAACTTGAGCTCTGTCAGAGGTTGCTTGCTTCATTGTCATATCAGAATTTACTAAGTCCTGATCTTGAACAACATGAGCTCTGTGAGAGGTTGCTTGAATATTCTTCTTCTTCTTCAAAATCAGACTAGTATCTTCATTATCCTTTGCTTCCAGATCCATAATTGGCAGATAGATTTTTACAAAGTCATCAACTTTAGCTTTGCCCTTGAATCTTGGATCTACCTCTACTTGTGATTTGGATTTGGATTCAGATTTGGTTGCCTCAGAGTTTTTCTTCTCTTTAATCACAATGCCCTTAGGCTTTGGAGGTTTCTTTGCAGTAATAGAAGCTTTAGACATGGATTTGACATTTTCTGCTTTAAGTATGGCTTCTTCTTCCTTCAGACTTTCAAAGTCCATTCTTAGATTGTCTTTGAGAAATAGTCTTTTTTAAATTTCTTCATCCAGCTTCTGTAACTTGGGGTCTTGATAGTAGATTGTTGTTTCCTTCCCCTTAAGCTTCAGTGTCTGCATAAACTTCTGTGACTCTTGACTCTCACCCTGTAACAGAACATCAGGCTTAGTCAGAACTTGCTAATCAGAACTTTTTCTTCTATCAGCATCAGAACTTGATCTCTGTGTAGAAGTTCCTGCTTTCCTAGATGAAGAGCCTTTGCCTTGACCATGACCTCTACCCCTTTCAGAGTTTCCCTGATCTTCATTATCATCATCCTTACCCTTCAGTGGTTGATCAATTTTTCATTTGGACTTAATCACTTTCTCCCCCTTTTTGGCATCATCTGGTAGAAGGAGAGAGACAAGCAATTCCACAGAGTTTTTGGATTTCATTGAGTTGATCTTGTTGAGCAGCTTGATTCTTTAAAATATCAGATATTTGAGCTTAATGCTTTTCTTGAGTCTTTTCTATATACCCAATACGGTCAAAGGCTGGCTTAAAAAACCTGTTCTTTTCCAATTTGACATTCATGTCTTGCTAAATTAGTGTTTCTTGAATTTTATTCACCTTGGCTTGAGTTATTGAGTGTTGACCTTGAAGGTGCCTAATACTCAATGCAGTAACTCTGAGTTGTGCTTTGAAGTCATCATTCACCAGCATCTCATTAGCTTTATCCAGGTGTTCGGCAAGAATATTTGCAATAGGAACAAAATCAACTTTGTTCCACTCCTTGATCCATTCTTTTCCTCTTGGAGTTTCACTCCAAGGTACCGGTGCATCCTCTCTAACAAAGTTCTTGATTACATCAGCTTTGCCTAGAACTTGTTGAGGTGCATGTCCTGAAGGACCAGCTGCATCAGCATATAGATTTGTAGCAGCTTCACCAGTATTGTCAGCATTTGCAGCATCAGAACTTACAGAGCCTACAGAATCAGCTTCCTCTGATAAAATGATAGTGTGTGAGGCTATAGAGGTTTCAAAATCATCCTCTAAGTTCTGATCAATATCCAAATTCTAATGCTCACCTAATATCTGATCTTCATCATCTAGATTCAAAAGAGGTGTTGTTGGAATATCTGCATCAGCATCTAAAATTGGTGTTGTTGGAGTATGTTGAAGAATGGTTGGAGCTTCTAAGTACAGAACCTCAGGCACAACCAAGTTGTGAATATCTATTTCAGCACTTGTACCTGGGTCTTCAGCATGTACTTGTTCAATGATAGGAGACACAGGAAGTGTAGGCATTGGTGATGTAGCAGTCTCTGGCTCTTGAATTGGAGATTGTGGAGGTGTAGATTCAGTGGCTTCAGCAAATTCTGGTTGTGTAGATGGAAGGGATTCAATCACAATTGGCTCCTTTGGGATCAGAGATTCCCGATCCCCTTCCTTAGCTGCTGCTTCCACATCCTCTGAATCTGACTCAGCTATTTCCCTGTTTTCTCTTTGTTTCTTCACTTTCTTCAAGGGTGGAGAGACTTTGGGAGCTTTGTCATCAGAATGTATCTTTCTAAGCCTTTTGAGGGGCCTAGAACTCCCAGTTTCCTTTGTTTTCTGAGGAGACACTTCCTCAGCTGCTTCAGTAACAGGTTCTGATGGTTGAACCTATGCCTCATCATCTGATTCATCTCTCAGAATCATCGTCCTTCTTTTTTGTTGTGTCTGAGGTACAGTCTTTGTCCTCTTTGCTCTAGAAGAAGAAGGCTTTACAGTAGGTGCTGATGGTTGATTGGTATGTTCTGATGTGAGTGGTTGTTGAGTGACAGGAGTAGATGCTGATGGCTGTTGTGTGTTGGTGGGTTGGACATCAGGATATAAAGTTGTATAGGATGCTGGATCAGCATTTACCAAGACTTGTTTTACTGATTGAGGGATTTGTAAAGGTCTCAAAACTCTCTTCTTGATATCAGAGTTTAACAGGTCATTAAAGGCCCTTTTTGCAAGCTTAAAAGGTGAAATTGAGTCACTGGCTAGTTGGGGTTTATCAGCACAACAGAAACTATATATAAGCTGACAGAATCTAGCAAAATATACTACATTCCTATCTTCTGTCATCCTATCCCCTATAAAACCTAGCACATCACTTGCATAATCAAAATGAGTTTGATTGATAAGAGCATACCCAATTTGCTGACTCATAATGGGAATAGCATCAAAGTTGGAGCATTTATTTGCGAATGCCTTGGTGATGCAGTCAAAGATATAACTCCATTCCTTTCTGATATGTGATCTTTTCAATTGACCCAGCTTTCCCAAGCTTTGCTCATAGACCAAATTGGTCATAAGCTACTATAAAACAGGCTCCTCCACTGTTGAGAATGTACAGTCTTCAGGTAAATGGAGAGCTTTACGAACAGTTGATTTAGTAACCACATACTCGACATCTCCTGATGTGAAAATTATGCTTGGAGAACCAGCAGCACCACCATCATCATATAACCCAGTTCGCTAGAACGTTAGCACTTGTTTGCCAGAAATAGATTGAGGTTGAGTCAGAGCGTACCCAATCTCACTGCGAGTTAAGAAATCTTGTACAAAGTGCAGATCTGACGGAGAATCATCCTTGTTAAGGATTGCAGAATAGTTGTTTGGTACGAACTTTGCTCCATTCACGATTAAATCCTTGGGTGCCATCGAGAAATAAGTGAGAAAGAAGAGTGCCTGAAAGGTGTTTGATAAATGTCTGTATAGAAAACCGTCAGAGAGAGATTAAAAGAAAAGAGAGAGAGGTTAGAAAGAAATGTAAATAAAAGATTTCAAATTTTTTTATCTCTTTTACTTATACACTCCACTTGACAGCAGTTATTGAGAAGTGGAACAGATGTTACACCTGTCATCCATGCAGCAGTTAAGACAAAAGTTAATGGGCACGGGAAATAAGTAATGATTACTATGTACATGCAGTTTTTCAAAAAAACTGTTCCCACTAAACAAATGATTATTACTGTCTTTATCTCACATAACCCAATATTCTGATAAAATATAACCGTTCAAGTATTGACCTAAAAATAAATCAAGGAAATAAATACTGCCACGTCAGCATCAGAACTTGATTATTATCAGAATTTAAAGGTCATCAGAATATGGCTCCTGTACTCAAAAAGGGAATGTTTATTTCTGTAATTCTTCACACAAATACTGATATAGTTTCAACAGAACTTAATCATCAGAACTTCCATCAGAACTTGTCCTCAGAATTTATGCAACTTATACTTAAACTGTTCACCTAAAACAACATTCATCATCACAGTAATTTTTATCATTCATATGGAGTGTAAGTGTGTGTTTTAAGCTAAATATCAGACAAGGAGTAAATCTGATTCACTTCAGTGCATCTTAGAAATAAGGCATAACTAAGAACTTTGCTCAAAATCTGTCATTAGTCTGAAGTCTACTATAGAATGAGTTCATGCATGAGTCCACCTCAACTGTTTTGTGCTCATTTTATGCATCTTTTGAAATTCCTTTTTACAGTGGTTTCTCAGTGTAAGTGAGTCACGACTGTTTATCATAATTTATGTTATTATCAGAGTATTTCTCCAGTATTCAGAGAATGTGAAAAGTCGCCAAGAAAATTTTATTTTGCTTTTCTAATGCATATTACTTAATACCAGCAATGCACTTGGGTCTTCCCTTCCACATACATTTTTCTCTAGATCTCAAAGGAGTACCTGATATTTATTTCTTTTCTTTTTCTTTTGATAAGTGAGGCTTATCAGCACTTAGTACATCCATAAGATTTACCAACATCAGAACTCAACAGATAAGAAGCACTATTCTAGTTTGTAACTTAGTAATAAGATACACAAAGTAAACCTAACTAAGCTCAATATCAGAATTTGCTTGTGTTAAAAGATTTCCACATAAACAATTATTTCAAACATGGGATCATTAGTATATTAGAGATTACTAGGTCAGCATCTAGCACAGTTATCCTCATTGGATTGAATAGTCACAGAAACATTCATATCACTATTAGAGTTTAGAAATTCACATCAGATAACAATCAGCACTTAAGTAAATTTCAATTTAAGAACAGATTTCATAAGGATAGTAATATCTGTAAATACTGATCATAAAGTCTGATGTATCAGAACATAAACTAAGCAGATTTAGAGAAAGAACCTGAAACCATTCCAAGTTCATTTACCAATCTTGTAAAAGTAGCTTCACATAGTGGTTTTGTGAAGATATCTGCTAGTTGTTGATCTGTTGGAACAAAATGCAATTCCACTACCTTCCATCACATGTTCCCTTGTGAAGTGGTACCTATTGCTGATGTGCTTTGTCATAGAGTGCTGAACTGGATTACCTGTCATAGAAATAGCACTTTGATTATCACAGTAAATAGGAATTTTAGAAAATTCTAACCCATAATCCAGTAACTGATTCTTCATCCAAAGAATCTATGCACAACAGCTTCCTGCAGCAATGTACTCTGCCTATGCAGTTGATATGGAGAATGACTTTTTTTCTTGCTAAACCAAGAAACTAATCTGCCTCCAAGAAATTGGCAGCTTCCACTTGTGCTTTTCCTGTCAATTTTGCACCCTGCAAAATCTGCATCTGAGTAACCTATTAGCTTAAAGTCTGATTCCCTAGGATACCACAATCCTAGATCAGCTGTACCCTTAAGGTACTTGAAAATTCTTTTCACAGCTGTTAAGTGAGGTTCTCTTGGATCTGCTTGAAATCTTGCACAAAAATAAGTAGCATACATGATATCGGGTCTACTTGCAGTTTGATAGAGTAATAAGCCAATCATACCTCTGTAATCAGTAATATCTACTGATGTACCAGTATCCTTATCCAATTTAGTTGCAGTGGCCATATGAGTGGATGCACTTGAACAGTCTTGCATTCCAAATTTCTTCAACAAATTTCTGGTTTACTTAGATTGACAAATAAAAGTTCCTTCTTCATTCTGCTTGACTTGAAGGCCCAGAAAATAGCTAAGTTCTCCCATCATACTCATTTGATATCTTGACTGCATTAGCTTGGCAAACCTTTTATAAAGTCTGTCATTTGTAGAACCAAAAATGATATCATCAACATATATCTGTACCAAAAGTAAGTCATTTCCATGGTTGAGATAGAATAAAGTTTTGTCAATTGTCCCTCTATTAAATCCACTTTCCAGAAGAAACTGAGCTAATGTCTCATACCATGCTCTTGGAGCTTACTTAAGGCCATAAAGTACTTTATCAAGTCTGTAGACATGATTAGGAAATTTTGAATCTACAAAACCTGGAGGTTGTTCAACATATATTCTTCTTCCAATTCTCCATTAAGAAAAGCACTTTTTACATCCATTTGAAAGACTGTAAACTTTTTGTGAGCAGCATAAGCCAAAAATATCCTTATGGCTTCCAATCTAGCAACTGGTGCAAATGTTTCATCATAATCAATTCCCTCATGTTAAGAATATTCTTTTGTAACCAGCCTTGCTTTATTCCTTGTAATTATGCCATCACTATCAGTTTTGTTTCTGAACACCCATTTTGTACCAACAACTGATCTGTTCTTTGGTCTTGGCACTAGGGTCCAGACTTTATTTCTTTCAAATTCATTTAACTCTTCCTGCATTGCTTGCACCCAATCATCATCTTGAAGAGCTTCTTCCACTTTCTTTGGTTCAGCCTGAGAGAGAGAAAAATGATAGTGACATTTATTTGATGTTGTTGTTCTAGTTCTAATACCTGCTTCAGGATCTTCAATAATCAAGTCAGGTTTATATGCTTTAGTCCACTTCCTTATAGATGGAAGGTGATCTCTAGAACTGGATGCTCCCCCATGATCCATGTTGTCTCCATCAACATTTTCTGAAGCTCCCCCTGAAATTATGCTCTCAGAGTTGGACTCTTCAGAATTTGAGTTTCCAAAATTATCAGAACTTGGCCCATCAGAATTTGATGAATCAGAACTTGAAGAGCCTATTCTAGGTTTTGATGCTTTTTGAGATGTGGTTGGATCTTCAATATGCTCCCCCTACACAGGTGCATTTTCCTTTGGCGTAGTCACCACAGTTTCAATAACATCAGAGTTTAACCCATCGGAGTTTACAGTATCAGGATTTAGACTATCAGAATTTACAGAATCATAATTTAAAACTTCATTCTCAAATCTCAGCTGATCATGATCATTGAAATCTTCAAGTCCAGTAATCTTCTTATCATCAAAAGAGACATTGATAGATTCCATGACAACCCTTGTTCTTAAATTGTAGACTCTGAAGGCTTTTGTGGAAAGTGGATATCCAACAAAAATTCCTTCATCAGCTTTTAGATCAAATTTGGATAGCTGTTCAGGATGAGTCTTAAGAACAAAATACTTGCATCCAAATACATGAAAGTACTTCAGATTTGGCTTCTTTTTCTTCACCATCTCATATGGTGTCTTTCCATGCTTGTTGATAAGTGTTGCATTCTGAGTAAAACAAGTAGTCTGTTCAGCTTCAGCCCAAAAGTAGGTTGGTAACTTTGCTTCATCAAGCATAGTTCGTGCAGCTTCAATAACAGTTCTATTCATTCTTTCAACAACTTCATTTTGTTGTGGAGTTCCAGGAGCAGAGAATTCCTGTTTTATTCCTTGGTCTTTGCAGAACTCTTCCATAATGATATTCTTGAACTCAGTGCCATTATCACTTCTTATGATTTTCACAGAGTCTTTGACCAACTTATCCAGTTGTTTGACATGATCAATCAAGATAGATGCAGTTTCACTTTTTGTGTGCAAGAAATACACCCATGTGTATCTGGTAAACTCATCTACTATGACCATAACATATTTCTTCTTTGCAATAGACATGACATTCACTGGACCAAATAGATCAATATGTAGTAGATGATAAGGCTCAAGAATTGAAGATTCAGTCTTGCTCTTAAATGAAGATTTTATTTGTTTTGCCTTTTGACAAGAATCACAAAGGCCATCAGGAGCAAATACTGATTTTGGCAGTCCTCTCACAAGATCTTTCTTGACTTGTTCATTTATATTGTTAAAATTTAAATGAGAGAGTTTCTTGTGCTAATCCCAACTTTCTTCAATTGGTGCTCTGCTTAACAGACAGATTGCAGAACCATCAGAACTTGTTGAAAGCTTAGCTTCATAAATTTACCATGCCTGTATCCCTTCAGAACAACTTTTCCTGTAGATTTGCTTCCAACTTCACAGTGTTCTTCAAAGAAATCCACATGATAACCTCTGTCACAGATTTGACTAACACTCAGCAGATTGTGTTTAAATCCTGAGACTAGAGCTACTTTTTCAATGATGACATTCCCAAGGTTGATATTGCCATATCCCAGAGTTTTTCCCATGTTGCCATCTCCATAAGAAACTCATGGGCCAGCTTTCTCCACAAAGTCTGATAGCAGGGCTTTATTTCCAGTCATATGTCCTAAACATCCACTGTCCAGAACTAGGATGTTTTTTCTATTGCTCTGCAATCATAAAGACCACTAATGATTAGTTTTAAGGACCCAGACTTGCTTGGATCCTTTGGCCTTATTAAGTTTCTTAACATTTGTAACGGATTTAACATCAGAGTTTATGCTAACATTTTTCTTATCAGAATTTACAGTATCAGACTTTGCATCAGAACTTACACTAGAAGGAATAATGCTAACTTTCTTTAAAGAAGGTTTATTTGATAATAATCATAGTACAAACTATGATATTCCTTACAAGTATAAATGGAATGCCATAAACTACTACAATGAAAACAAGGATTTTGTGGCTTAAACCTAACAGATTGACTCTTAACTCCTGACTTACAAGGTAAGGAGTTTATATTCTTATTCTTCCTGCAAAAAGAATCCAGATGGTTAGAATTTCCACAGTTATAGCATTTCTTTCTAGGAGCATTAGGAACAGGCATATAATTATTGCTTTTATTCACACCTTCCTTTCCATTCCTATTTTTCCTAAGTGGCTTTACCTTATTTACATTCTTAATCTCTTTCAGCTTATACTTAAGCTGCTTCTTTGTCATTAAGCCTATGTTAACTTCAGTTGGTTTATCCTGTTTTAACTTATCAGAAGTTGCCTCTGCCTTAACTTCGGTATCATTTTCTTTCATCTTTTCAGAATCAGACTTTTCAGTTTTAGCTACAAACTTAACAGGATTTACCTTTGGCTTAGTAGTCTGTTTAACAATAATTGGCTTAATTTTTTCAGTTCCTGTTTCACTTTTATCATCTCCATAACCTAAGCCCTCTTTGCAGTTGCCACTACTTAGTAAATTCTGAGTTGTTCAGCTAGAGTTAGTCCAAGTTCTGATAATCTCACTTTCCTTTTCTAACTCAGTTTTTAGAGATTTATTCAATTTAACACTTCATCTCTAACACAAAAAGCATCATCTCTTTCTTTCTGAGTTTGATGGAACAAAACTAACTCCTTTTCTAAATAGTCATTCCTTTTCTTAAAAGCCATATTTTCAGAAGTTAACCTATCACATGTTAAAGTCTGATCTCTATAGCTAATGAATATGGTTTTAAGATAAGATCTCAACTTAGTAATATCATCAGTATGAAAAGCATAAGTTGTTTGAGGTACCTTTAACTCGGCAGCTTCAGAATTGCTATCAGCATTTGCCATCAAGGCATAGTTCACCTCATTTTCCGAATATGAAGTGTTTGTCCAGCTTTTTTCTTTGTGACAAGTTCCTTGCCTTTGTCACTTTTTCCTTTCTTGCAATTAAGAGATATGTGGCCTTTCTCACCACAATTGTAGCATTTAACATTTGAGTAATCTCCTCTGTCAGACTTTCCTGCTTTGCCTTCAGATTTTCTGAATCCCTTCTTATCAGAACTTCCACTTTTCCTGGAAAACTTCCTTCCCTTTCTGAATTTCCTGTAGGCTATCTTTGTAATTCCCTTCACCATAAGAGCACACAATCTCATCATCTCTTCATCAGCATCCATCTCAGATAGACTTTTAGTTTCTGAATCCTCATCATTATCAGAACTTGATGACTCAGTATCAGACTTTGTGATGAGAGCCTTTCCTATGCCTTTCTTTGAGACGACCACTTTGGGGAATTCCTCCTCAGCCTTAAGAGCAACGATTCTTGATTTTCTCCCATGCCTCTTGCTTCCTTGATCTATCTCAAGTTCATGAGTTTTGAGCATACCATAAATTTCATCAAGAGTAGTTTCATCAAGAGCATAGTTGTCTCTTATGGTAGTTGCCTTCAAATCCCAACTTTCAGGAAGAGCTAAAAGGAATTTAAGATTAGTATCTTCAAGATCATATTCCTTATCCACCGGTGACAGATCATTCAAGAGTTTGACAAATCTGTCATATAAACCAGTTAATGACTCATCAGGTTTTGAGTCAAAGTGCTCATACTCTTGAGTGAGTATAGTCCTCCTATTCTTCTTAATTGCATCAGTTCCCTGGCATCTTGTCTCCAAGGCATCCCATATCTCCTTTGCATTCTTGCAGTTAATTACCCTGTTTGACATGACATTATCAATGACACTATGCAGCAAATGCCTTACCTTTGCATCCTTGGCAATAGATGAGATATCTTCAGCTGTATATTCACTTTTCTCCTTTGGTACAGTCTGTGATGGCTGATCTGCAACTACAACAGAGAGCTTGGTTGGCTTATGTGGTCCTTCATTAATTTTGTCAAGGTATTCTGGATCTGTAGCTTCCAGAAACATAGTCATCCTCACTTTCCATATGGGATACTCAGAAGATTTCAGTATAGGAACCTAATAGTCTCATATTGATTATGGATTTGAGTTTTTGGAGTTTCTTCAGTTTTGGTGGGCTTGGTTGGAGTTTGTTCTTCTTCAGACATGATTGTTTTGGATCTTTACTGTATATGTGTTAACAGATTGGCTCTGATACCACTTGTTAGGTCACACACACTGTAGAAGGGGGTTGAATACAGTGTATACTACAATCAAATCGAATTAAGAACACAAGTATGAAACACAAAATAATCATATTAATAAAACAGTATTACAATGAAACCGTTCTCTCTCAGTGATGAACAAATATCACGAGAGCTGTTAGGGTTACAATGAATAATATTCTCGATTAAGATAACACATATAGTGTAAACCCTATGCTGTGTTTATATAGACACACAGTTACAAGATAATCTTCTAATTGATATCGAATATAAGTCTGCATCCTAAAATATATCAATATGTTATCTTTTCCTCCAAGTCTTCTATTCTTCATAGAATTCTTCTCCATGCATATCTCTTCTTATTTTAGTCTTGATCTTCTTTCCTTTCAATCAGCCACCTTCCTTATCTGAAAGTCTTCTTAAGTCCTGATATTATCTCCTGATAAATATCTTCTGATATCTTAAGTTCTGATAACTTAAGTTCTGATATCTTAAGCTCTAACTTCAGTATAAGTACTGATTCCAGTTAAGTCATGATTTGTCCTGTTAGTCAAGATCTGAAAACTAAACACAAATCACTATTAGACATGACATCACAAATATATCTAACAGGTCGGATCTGTAAATTTTTGGACCACATCTCTGAGTGGGGTATCAAGGCTAATGTGGATAAGATTCCTGGTTATGGAACCCTCATCTTTCATTAAGAACATAGAGAAACTAAAGAGTGCGATTTAGGAGAGGTTCATCTCCGAACCTGGTGACAAGTGTTTGCCCTTCTGCACGGTATTGAAGAAAGTAAAGGACCCTTTATGGATTGATGAAAGCCATGTAATCTTTGAGAAATTGAAGAAGCAGAAAACCGGAACACCGGAAGAAGTACTAAATTTATACAGGTAAAACTCAATTGCGTAATTGAGACTTGCCCCTGTGAGAAAAGACATGGAGGTTCAGCAACCCACATGCTAGGACACTGAAATTTTGTGTGAATAACTCCAATATTGAGAAGTTCGCGTTAGCCATGACCACGGCATGAGGAAGTTAAATTGGATTTCCAAATGTACAAGATTTAAAAAAGCTAGCTATGGGGGCCACAATCCACAGCCCTGAGGCCGGTGGAAGGTTGTTTTAGCGAACAACCGAGCCTGACGAATTTAGTATAAACATGTACCGTGTTTAAGGTTCAAGATTTGACCAACTTCATTGTTGAATGCCCCATTGACAACCAAGAAGTCGGGGGGCAGGACGAGATACCCTATGAGGGCAAGGAAATATGTAGTAAATGAGATACCCTATGAGGGCAAGGAAACTTGTAGGAAAAGATAAGGAGATGATACTCAAGTGATATTCGGTTCTCTATTTTAATGGATCGTCAAAAACAAAAATGAGTAGTGCAAGATCATGATGGATCTATGATAGAATTTGCCTTGATATTGGATTTCTCAAATGACGAACAAAGACAAGTATGAGGCCTTGGTGCCTAGAATCGCCTCAGCTGAAACCCCAAGGGTCAAGAACTTCAAAAGTTTGCGGAGACTCAATATTTGATGATTTCTCAAAGTAAATGGGGAATTCAAAATAAAGCATTGGACAACAATAAAATATGATAAACTTCTGAAGTCATGACTCACTTTAATAAGTGCTACATCCCGAGGGAGGGAAGCATGAAGGCCGTTTCCTAGGAAATGGAAAATTACATGAGAAGCTTTTACTTTTAAGTCACGAAGACCCAAAAACTATTACAAAATTGATAACACCGATATGTGTGAGGACTTATTGCCTAGGTGACTCAATCTGAAACTAGTCGGTGACCAGACGATGCCATGGGAGCATGAAAAATGCTGGAAAATATTTGGAGTTTCAATTTGATTGCAAAGACTTTATGTAAGGAGTAGTTCGTGATTCCTCACTTGAAATGCCCGAACCCCCCGAAAAATAGAATTGGCCTTAAAAGAAGTACGTAAAGAGAACCGTGGGCTACGCTCGGGGGGTAAGGATGTCACTCAAAATGTATCTTATTTAGATTATATTGGCCAAAGATGATGGTTGATGCCAAAGATTGTGAGAGGAAAGTATACTTCATTTCGGAAGCACACACATAGGAAATCTTATAAGATATTAATTTTAACCAATTCCCATATCTCATTTACAACGTATAAGATTGATACTCTTGATACATTTCCATAACCAGTGCCCGGAGGTAGATCCTGACACAAAGAGGATTGAGGCTAAAACCCTTAGTTGTATAACCAACATTCAAGTGACACAATACTCGTAGAAAAGTGTGATATAAAAGTATGAACTCCCACAAATCCTAGTGACGGGTGATGAAAATGAGAAGAAGGATAGTAAATCCTGCTCCACAACTATTCGTAATCCCTAACAAATCGGAAAGCCGAGGTAGCAGATTGAGGGACTGAAAAAGAATGACGAATACTCGGGAAATGATTAGGTAGACGATCTACTACACCTACAAAGGGTGTATCATATGACTTGCAAAGAAAAGATAAGATTTATTCCAAACTTAATGGCTGATAAAGCTGAGGTTGTGATGCCACTAGGAATCACTCAAACAACTCCAGAGAATGGGTTCATTGAGCCCGGGAAGAATGAGGAAGATAGGACATATACTTTAGATTTGATGAGGCCAACACCAGGATTGTTGAGCATCTGAAACAAGTTTCGATGACTATACTATAAGAATAAAAGAAAGATTTCTTCGATAGGGAGACTTAGTCCTCGAAAAAATCAAGGCATCCTGAATTGGGATGAAAGGAAAGGCAATGCCTATTTTCGAAGAGTCATCCTAAACATGAACATATTTGGGACAAGGATCCCACAAAATTGAAAGCACTTTGAGAAAATAAGGTACTCAGACTTGGCATACCTTAAATCTCAAGGTTTAATATGGTTGAGAATATAAGTAGGACAAGTCACCTGGTTGAACTAAGTAGAAATAAGGCTCGTAGAGATCATGTTAATTGAAATCTCGTAATAAGCTTCGTTTCAGTATATTATATGCTCAAATCAGAGCAACGAGCGAAAAGTTATGGCATTAAAAGGCTGGTAACCTGTAATTCAGGGTTCCTGGTCTAAAAGACTAGGATTCCTGGTATATGAGGTCAGGATTCCTGGTCGAAAATCAGCTCAACCAGAGTGTTAAAATCACCCATAATTCGACGAGAGTCCTTGTTGGATAGGGGCCACATCCTGATCGAAAATCAATCCGACCAGAGCAACAAAATCACCCATAATCCGACGAGAGTCCTCGTTTAAAGGGGCTGCATCCTGGTCGAAAATCAATCCGACCAGAGCGACAAAATCACCCATAATCCGACGAGAATCCTGGTCGAATTCGACCAGGATGCATCCTGGTCGAAATTCTACCAAGAATTCACGTCAAAAGAGTACGAATTCCTGATTTGAAAAGTGCAAATTCCCGGTCTACAATGATTAGATTCCCTCAATCATGTTGCATAAGACCCCTCCACAAAAAAATATATTTATTATTCAAATAATAAATATAAGGAAGAAAAATATTATTAGAAATAATAATATTAAAATTCGGATCGGAAATTTACCCGTGTGAAATTTTATCCGGGTTGGACACCCCTAATTTTGGGGCCAATATTATTCAAATTTTTTTGAATAATTAAATATTATTATTTATTAATAATATTTCAAAAAAGAGAGAAAAAGAGAAAAAAAAGAAAAAAAATGGAAAAAGAAAAAAAAAAGAGAAAAGGAAAAAAGAAAAAGAAAGAAGAAAGAAAAAGAAAGAAATAAAAAAATATAAATACATATATATCCTGGTCGAATTCCAATTGACCTGAAGGGAGTAAATGGATGGAGTTGAGTAGGGGAAGGTGGCAAATTGCCACTTAGTACCCCTAGTTTTGCGAACTTTGCACGATGGTTCTTGAATTTTAAAAGTTGACACATATAATTGTGAAAAATATCCGAAGGTACGAAAAAATTCCTAAAATATTAGGCAAAATTATGAAAAATACCCGGAGGTACGGAAAAATTCCTAAAATATTAGGAAAAAATATGAAAAATACCCGGAGGTACGGAAAAATTCCCAAAATATTAGGAAAAATTATGAAAAATACCGGAGGTACGGAAAAATTCCTATAATGTTAGGAAAAATTATGAAAAATAAAATTATGAAAAATACCCTGAGGTACGGAAAAATTTCTAAAATATTAGGAAAATATCCGGTGGTACGGAAAAATTCCTAAAATATTAGGATAAATTATATAAAATACCCGGAGGTACAGAAAAATTCCTAAAATATAAGGAAATATTATGAAAAATACACGGAGGTACGGAAAAATTCCTAAAATATTAGGAAAAATTATAAAAAATACCAGGAGGTACTGAAAAATCCTAGAAATTTAGGCAAAATAACTGCAAGTACGGAAAATTTTCTGAAAATTTAGAAAAATACATGTGAGTACGAGATAATCCTTGAAAATTAAGGTAAAATACAAGAAAATTCCTAAAAATAGGAATAAGGTAAGAAAATGAGTATGAAAAATTATAAAAATTCCAGAAAATATCCTAAAGCCTCGGATAAGGCAAATCATAGTAAATGTGTAGGTCGCTCCACACTTTACGCTAAAAATGATAACCCGGATAGGGTAAGAGATAACCTAACTTCTATGAAATATCGAGTGTGTTTCCCAGAAGTTGGGGGGCAAATGATAGGGAATAAAAATAACACTAATTACGGAGTTAATGCCGCATTAATTAGACCTGATTTGGTCAAAGGGGAATGCCCAATTAGTGAGGCCCAAAATCCTAACTATTTATTAAATTCATAATTAATAAAGGGGCTAATCAAACAGCCCAATAAATGTGTTCAAATAAGTAACTACTTCTACAAGAAGTAGCCTCCAAGCAATCCAAATTCAGAAGGAAACTAATTCCTGATTTCTAGGACTATAAAGTCCAATCTGAGGTGGAGAATTTTCCATCAAGTCACCCAATTCTACCCTAATTCCTAGACTCTCAACGTCTATATAAAGGGTCTTACCCCTTCAACTTCAGCATGACGTTTTGGGACAAGAGCTCTACACATCACAAAGCCGCGAAGGTATCCTTCAAGCCACGAGGCCATTACCTGGAACGACATTTTAGACTCAGTCCTGGAAGGACATGAAAGTCACTACTGTTGGGTTTCGAGCACATAAACGCAACGGAAACAATAATTAAAAACATAAAAAATTAGAATTTTCGAAACCCACCGCAGGATCCATGCGAAAAATATATATTTAATTAATAGATCAGATTGTTTACCTTAAGAAGCTTTACCAATTGGTTGACTAATGGAGATCCAAAGCTTGTTCAATCACCACGCATCTCGCTCTCGCGATCTACGCTCTATCGATATGCACACGAATGCTTGAACTCAAGGATTGAATGTGTACTAGCACAAACTCGTTTCTTCTTGCTTTCTCCATCTTCTCCCTTGGTGGCTAGGGTTTTAGTAAAAGTCTTGCTTGCAAAATCAGCACACAAGAAATATTATATAGAGAGTAGAAAAATGAATTATAACTCTTAACTAATTAGGAGTTATTATTAATTTGAAATTCCTATGTGTATTATAATTAAGTCTCGCTTAATTATTCAACAAATAAATTTCATAATTAATATTAGTAAATTTGAATATCAATATTTATCTAATTAATTAAGTCATACTTAATTAATATTATAAATAATTTGAATTACTTTAATATAATTTAAATCCAATTTAAATTAAATAATCCTTCAAGCATTCTTAGTGTGTGACCCTATAGGTTATTATTACGTTGCCAATGAATTTTAAATCTAATTTAAAATCGTAAACAATGAGCGGCATCTAGTAATACATCATTACTACCCAAGTAATAATAATTGAATCGGTGATCGATTAAACCTTTTGTGAATAATGTGCAATGTAATATAATCCCTTTAACCCAATATTATAGATTAAACTAGAGGCATGTAATGTGTCATCCTCATCATAGTTTAATCCAAGTTTCCTTGATCAATGAGTAGACTATCCTATCAAATCAACATTTGAGCGTGGCCACGCATTTTATAGTCTAACTCACACAAGAGGCCAATAATATCACTCCTAAAATAGGAGGGTTAAATCTCATCTAGATCATTCATATTTCTCATACGATTCATAATATACTCAATGTCCACTTTTATCCTTACCCGGTCAAGGATAACTTTTAATGGAATCAATATATATTAATTCTCGTATAGAAATATAATAACTTCAGGTCTAAGGACCATTACATCATTATCACTGTGAGAATTACTTATGACACAACAGACATGTAGAATCTCATATTGGGTTTGTCCAGCACCATGTACATATACATATGCTTGTATTTTTTACTTTAGTATCACTATACCTATGATCAATGAGATGTGATAATCAGTCAATAAACACGCCAGTCTTAATGCATTATTATTGTCCTTTAATAATAATACTCGACTAGGGACCTTTGGGAATATTGATACTATTCTTATAATTTCATTTCTAAGTCACGTAGTTAGAGATATAGAATTGCATATCATATTCCAAGGACATTTATTAATCTAACATTTATATCGCAGTAAATTAAGAATTAATAAATTATAATGAGAATAATCGATAGAACATAAACATTAATAATCCTAATGTCTTAAACTAAAACATCATAGTGTTGTCTCTAGGGTACAAACACTAACAATCTCACACTTGCACTTGAGCCAATCACCCATGTATCTAATACTCATGGAACTAGTATGACCATCGTATTTCTACTGCGACAAAGCCGTAGTCCGTGGGTCTGCAACACTTTTATTACTGTGCACTTTACATTTATATCTCCTTAATCCTTAATCTCATTAATAAGGCGATATTGCCTAAGGACATGCCTAAACAGTCTCCATGGATGTTTCAAAAAAATATCAATATATTCGGCTTCCATAGAATCATCAATATTCTTGCTGTAAACTATTCAAGCTAACATCAATTATATTTAGACAGAACACAAAACAGACATAAACTTGTAATCATCCTTGTCTGTCCAAATTAGGTTCAGAAACTAGTATCAGTATAACCCTTCACAACCAGTTCCCTATCTTCTCCATACACCAAAAATAAATCTTTAGTCCTCTTTAAGTACTTAAGAATATTCTTGAAAACTATCAAGTGACCCTCACCTGGATTAGACTAGTATCTGATCATCATGCTCAAAACATACGAAGCATCAGGATAAATACATATTATTGTACACATTATTGATCCAATTGGTAAAGCATATGGAGCTTTCTCAAATGGACCTTATGTTAGGAATATATGTGCATTAGTTTGATGATTTGTTTAACAAAACACTTAAGTAGAAAACTAGTGTTTGTAGCCTCAACGGATAAGACCATTTTGGCTATCCGTTGATGGTGTAGCTTTACTTAGAAATAAGTCTAGTATTGTAGCACATTTCAGTCTCTGAATTTGAGATATAATTCTTAAATGTTGAGGGAAATTATAAGTCATGTTGACTACTAGAGGATATGCAGATAGGAAGGCCAATTGTAAATATTTCATGCCTTGTAATTTTGTATAAATGAAATGGTGTCAACGGATAACTTAAAGACCTTCAACGGATGAGAAACAAAGTTTCAACGGATGTCTCTAAAGCTTCAACGGATAACATCCTTCAACGGATGAGTGCATCAACGGATAGAGCTTCAACTGCTAACACATCAACGGATGAAGCCATCAACGGATGAAGGCTTCAACGGATGTTCTGTTAGATAGCAGTTGATAAGTGGTAGTTGTACCTACAAACAGAGGCACATGGGTTGACAGAGACAACTGAGATGTGGTAGCCTATTTCAGGAACATCAGAAAAAGCAGCCGTTCTACTCTAGTATAAAGAGGCAATAGTCAACAATACACTGGAGTAAAATGGAGAAGAAACAAGTGGAGAACTTATTTTATTATTGTACTTTTTATCTTTGTCTTCACTTGTAAACTTGGTAATATATAAACCAAGTAGCAGCTAGTAATTAGATATGAATTTTTCCAGAACTGTTTAGAAAAATCTTGAGAGAAAAATTATCTAGTTTGTACTAGGATGCAGCTGTGATCAACTTCTTGAATCACAGATTTTCTGAAATACCATCTCTGGTGGAACAACAATCCACCAGAAAAGTTTTTAAGGTCTGTTGTGTTCTTTACATTAGTGTTTGAATATATATCTGTCTGTATTAGCTTAAAGCAATTCATACACTTATTTATCTTAAACACATAGCCTTTGAAACTGCTCAAAACTTGAAAAAGTTTTGAGATTTACATTCAACCCCCCTTCTGTAAATCTCATTATTAGTTCATTAGGAATAACAATTGGTATCAGAGCAAGCTTTTGACACACAAAGAGTTTAAAGATCTTGGAAACTAACAAAGATGAGTAAGAAGGATATTGGAGTAAAAATCCCAGTTCTTGACAAAGACAGTTATCACCATTGGAAGGTGAAAATGCACCTTCATCTACTCTCCCAAGATGAAGGTTATGTAAACTGTATTGAGAATGGTCCTCACATTCCCCACAAAGTAGCCACAGTTGCTACAGCCACAATTGCTGTTGGTCAATCCATTCCAAAACCTAGAGCAGAATGGACAATGGAAGACACAGAAGAAGTCCACAAGGATAAGAAGGCTATGAACATTTTGTTTAATGGTCTTGACAAGGATATGTTTGATAATGTGATAAATTGCACAACTGTCAAAGAGGTTTGGGACACAGTTCAGCTACTGTGTGAAGGTACAGAACAAGTAAAAGAAAACAAAATGCAGCTTCTCATTCAACAGTATGAGTATTTTCATTTTGAAGAAAATGAATCTTTAAATGACACATTCAATAGATTCCAAAAGCTGTTGAATGGACTGAAGCTGTATGGTAGAGTGTACCAGGTGAAGGATTCAAATCTTAAATTTTTAAGATCCTTGCCAAAGGAATGGAAACCCATGACTGTCTCCTTGAGAAACTCTCAAGATTATAAGGACTTCACTCTTGAAAGATTATATGGAATCTTGAAGACTTATGAACTAGAGCTGGAACAGGATGAGGTATTGGAGAAGGGAAGAAAGAAAGGAGGTTCAGTTGCCTTGGTAGCTGAAAATGAGAAAGAATGCAGACAAGAAACTGTGAGATCTACATTAAACTCCAAAGATGGCACAAGCAAATCAGAATCAAGCAAGGGTAAGGAGCAAGTTGCTGAGAATGAAGACAACTCCAGCCAAGATGACTCTGATGGTATTGATGAGCATCTTGCATTTCTGTCCAGAAGATTTGCAAAGATGAAATTTAGGAAAAACACTAGAGCCACTAAACCTCATAAGAACATGGTGGACAAATCCAAGTTCAAGTGTTTCAATTGTGGTATAAGTGGACACTTTGCAAGTGAGTGCAGAAATCCAACTTCTGAAAAGAAGAAATTTGACCAAGTAGATTACAAAAAGAAATATTTTGATCTGCTCAAGCAAAAGGAGAGGGCTTTCTTTACTCAAGAAAAAGACTGGGCAGCTGATAGAGAAGAAGAGGATGAAGATGTGGAATATGTCAACTTGGCTCTCATGGCTGATTCTGAGGAAAATGAAGTTAGTTCATCAAGCAACCAGGTAATCACTACTGATTTAACACAGCTTACTAAAGAAGAGTGCAATGATGCTTTTAATGACATGTCTACTGAACTGTATCATTTGCGTGTGTCTCTTAAATCTCTTGCTAAAGAAAATAGTAGGATTAAAGAGAACAATTTGTTTTTAAGTGATAGAAATGTTGTGTTAGAAGATAAGTTGATTGACCTAGAGAAAACTAAACTACATTGTATATCTGTTGAAAATGAACTAGCTGAATCTGTTAAGAAAGTAGAAATACTTTCTAATCAATTAGAGAGAGAGCAAGAGGTGATTAAAGCCTGGAAGACATCTAGGGATGTTAGTGCTCAAATTACCAAGGTCCAAGGAATTGAATCATTCTGTGAGACTGCCTGGGATAAAAACAAAAAGAAAATGGAATTAATTGATGGGCTGTCAACGGATGTGGAATCAACGGATGATGAAAGTTATCCGTTGAAGGAAGAAAAGGAGCATTCGTTGAAGGTTCCTCAATTAAAACAGGCAGATGTTTCTAAAAGTGAAAATCTAAAGAAACTCAACAAAAAGTTTGGTTCAACTTCCAAGAACTTTGTCAAAGAAGAAGCAAGCACATCCAAAGATTTCAGTAAGGTGAATATAGGACACATGACCTTAGAACAGTTAAAGAATAGGCTCAAAGTGGTTGAGGATAAAAAGGAAACTAAAAAGAAATCTAATAGAAATGGGAAGGTAGGGGTTAACAAACATAACAATTACACACCTGATAAGTATGCTCCTAGAAAAAGCTGTGTGCATTGTAGTAGTGTTAATCATCTATCTGCTAATTGCAAATCTATTAAGAAAACTCCCATTCCTGTACCCTCTTCCATGCCTAATATGTCTGCATCACCTCTGCATGCTATGCATGTTATGTCTCAACAGAATCCTTATGCACATTTTGCAAACATGCCATATTTTAAAAATCCTTATCTTGCTGCATTTAGTATGCCTCAAATGCCATACAATATGCCAATATGGAATAACATGCTTGCACAATCCATGCCTTATCAAATTCCAAATTTGCTAAATGATTCTGTGACTAACCCTACACCTCAACCAACTACATCTAAGATCAAGGTTGACTCAAAGTTACCTAAGTCTAAAGATATAGGAGGAATGAAGTCTAGGAGAAAGGCTAACAAGAATGGACCCAAGGAAACTTGGGTACCAAAATCAACTTGATTGATTTTATGTTGTGCAGGGAAAAAGAAGAAATCTATGGTACTTGGACAGTGGTTGTTCAAGACACATGACAGGAAATTTCTCCCTGCTCACAGAGTTTAAGGAGAGAGCTGGCCCTAGCATAACCTTTGGAGATGACAGCAAAGGGTTTACTATGGGATATGGCTTGATTTCAAAAAGGAATGTCATAATTGATGAAGTTGCACTAGTTGATGGTCTCAAGCACAACTTACTGAGCATCAGTCAACTATGTGATAGAGGGAATACAATTTCCTTCAATTCAGAAGCCTGTATTATCACCAGTAAGAAAGACAACAAAGTGGTTCTAACTGGAGTTAGAAAAGGAAATGTGTACTTAGCTGACTTCAACTCTACAGATGCAGAATCTATTACTTTTCTCTTCAGCAAAGCAAGTTCAGCTGAAAGTTGGCTATGGCACAAGAAGCTATCCCATTTGAATTTCAAGACAATGAATGATCTAGTCAAAAAGGACTTAGTTAGAGGAATTCCTCTTGTTGAATTCTCAAGGGATGGTTTGTGTGATGCTTGTCAGAAAGGCAAACAAAGGAAAGCATCATTCAAAAAGAAGCTTGAAACAACAATTGATGAACCATTACAGCTGCTACATATGGATTTGTTTGGACCAGTCAATGTATTGTCAATTGCAAGAAAAAGATATTGCTTGGTGATTGTAGATGATTTCTCAAAGTTTTCATGGGTCTATTTTCTTGGATCAAAGGATGAAGCAAGTGAAATCATTATCAATCACATCAGGCAAGTCAATAATCATCCTTACTTGAAAGTTAGGAATATCAGGAGTGACAATGGAACTGAGTTCAAGAATTTGACAATAAGGCTGTTCTGTGAAGAAAATGGAATCATGCATGAGTTCTCAGCTCCAAGAACACCTCAGCAAAATGGGGTAGTTGAAAGAAAGAACAGATCCTTAATTGAGGCTGCCAGAACAATGCTTGAAGAATCAAAGTTACCAACATATTTCTGGGCTGAAGCTGTTAATTGTGCCTGCTACACTCAGAATATTTCTTTGATCAATCAAGCTAAAGGCATGACTCCTTATCAGTTGTTCAAGAGAAGAAAACCAACTCTAAACTTTCTTCATGTCTTTGGATGTAAATGCTTTATACTGAGAAATCAATCTGACCATAAAGGGAAGTTTGATGCAAAGGCTGATGAAGGGATATTTGTTGGTTACTCAGCTGGAAAATCTTATAGGGTCTACAATCTAAGAACCAACATTGTTATGGAATCTGTGCATGTTGTGTTTGATGATAAAAAGATTGATGGACTAACAGATGAGGGACACCATGAAAGACTTAAATTTGACAACATTGAGATATATTATGATGATAGTGAAGAGGAGGTTGATGGAAATGACACTTCAAAAGGGATTCAAGATATGCCCTTGGATAATGCACAGAATTCTGCATCCGTTGAAAGAGGCAATGCAGTATCCGTTGAAAGACATAATGCATCATCCGTTGAAGTACATAATGAAGCATCCGTTGATCATAGTTCATCAACGGATAATCGATTTACATCATCAGTTGATAGAACTCCAAGTTCCCTGCAAAGGACCAACAACTCAGGGGGAGTTTCAACTGATCAACACTCTGTCTCACATCACGACAATACTGAGGCCACCTCATCTAGAGCACATCTTCCACCTCAAAGGAAATGGACCAAGAATCATCCCTTTGAACTGATCATTGGTGATGCATCATCTAAAGTGCAAACAAGAAAAGCTACTCAAAATGAATGTCTGTATAGTAGTTTTCTATCTCAGGAGGAACCTAAGAAAGTGGAAGAAGCCTTAATGGATCCAGATTGGATATTAGCTATGCAGGAAGAGCTGAACCAATTTGAGAGAAACAAAGTTTGGAAGCTGGTACCCAAGCCAAAGAACAAGAGTTCCATTGACACAAAATGGGTATTCAGAAACAAGATGGATGAAAATGGCATTGTCATAAGGAATAAAGCCAGATTGGTTGCTAAAGGCTATTCTCAACAAGAGGGAATAGATTTTGATGAAACATTTGCTCCAGTTGCAAGACTTGAAGCCATCAGAATCTTTCTAGCCTATGCAGCTAATGCCAATTTCAAAGTCTATCAGATGGATGTCAAGAGTGCATTTCTAAATGGGGAATTGGAGGAAGAAGTTTATGTAAGCCAACCTCCAGGTTTTGAAGATCAAAATTTTCCAGACCATGTGTATTATCTGTTGAAAGCACTCTATGGACTAAAGCAAGCACCTAGAGCCTGGTATGAGACTTTGTCAAAGTTCCTTCTAGATAATCATTTCACAAGAGGTACTGTTGACAAAACTCTTTTCTTTAGAAATGTTAATGGCTCTAAGATACTTGTACAAATTTATGTAGATGATATTATATTTGGATCTACAGATGATAAGCTTTGTAAAAAGTTTGCTAAATTAATGCAAAGTAAATATGAAATGAGCATGATGGGAGAGCTAACTTACTTTCTTGGGTTACAAGTTAAACAAGTTAGTGGTGGAATTTTCATTAGTCAAACTAAATATATTTATGATCTTTTAAAGAAGTTTGACTTAATGGATTGTTCACCTGCAAAAACTCCCATGGCCACTGCCACTAAGCTTGAATTAAACAAGGCTGAAAAGTCTGTGGATATTACAAGTTATAGAGGCATGGTTGGCTCACTTTTATATTTAACTGCTAGTAGACCTGATATAATGTTTTCTACATGTCTCTGTGCTAGATTTCAAGCTGACCCTAAAGAATCTCACTTAGTGGCCATTAAAAGAATTTTCAGATATCTCAAGGGGACTCCAAATCTAGGAATTTGGTACCCTAGAGAGTCTGGTTTTGATCTATTTGGCTACTCAGATGCAGATTATGCAGGTTGCAAAATAGACAGGAAAAGCACAACAGGCACCTGTCAATTTCTAGGGAACAAGCTTGTATCATGGTTCAGCAAGAAGCATAATTCTGTTTCCACATCAACAGCTGAAGCTGAGTACATTGCAGCTGGTAGTTGCTGTGCACAAATACTATGGATGAGGAACCAGTTATTTGACTATGGTTTGATTATTGACAAAATTCCAATATTTTGTGACAACACAAGTGCCATTGCCATTACTGAAAATCCAGTGCAGCACTCAAGAACCAAGCACATTGATATCAAGTACCACTTCATTAGGGAACATGTGATGAAAGGTACAGTGGAACTTCATTTTGTTCCAAGTGAACAACAAATTGCAGACATATTTACCAAGCCACTTGATGAATCAACATTCACAAGATTGGTAAGTGAGCTAGGTATGCTTAATTACTCTTAAAATTCATGTCCTTATTGCAATTTGAATTGAAGCCTGAAATGTATTAGCTGCTAGAACAAATTTGATTTTTAACACAGATTATTCCATCAACGGATATTCCCTATCCGTTGAAAGTCAAAATTGTTCTGTCAACGGATGTTCATTATCCGTTGAAAGACATATACATTTCTGGAAATTTTTATCCGTCAACGGATAAAACTGAAGTGCTCTTCAACGGATGACAGTTTACTTTATCCGTTGAAATATCACATCAGTCGATTCAGGTATTTCACAGCCGTTGATTCTATTGTCTTAACCGTTGATACTCATACATACAGCTGTATGTATTTGTTTTAAAGGTAGTTTTTAGAATACTTACAGTTTATTCTTAAACGGCTGAAATTCACTTACACATATTTATTGTTTAATCTTTTTTTATGCTTTTTAATTTGAGAAAGTATATAAGCCCCACTGATTTTTCATTTTTTACTTTACGCTTTCTTGAAATTTCAAAGCTTTTACCATTTTCTCTCTACAAAACCTTCAAGTTATTCTCTGCAAATTCTACTCACAACAATGGCACCAGTAGTAAAGATTATGTCTCAATCCGGATTCATCTATGAGAAGAACAATTTCATAGCTTTGGTAGAAAAGAATGAAGCCCACTCCGATTATCACAAAATGATGGACTTCATCAAAAACTGTAAACTTAGCTATGCAATGCTGGAAGCCCCAACGATTTACTGTGAAGTAGTTGAGGAGATTTGGACAACTGCTGAGTTCAACTCAATAGATATGACTATCTCCTTCACTCTCAAAGGTAAAAATCACTGTGTTAACTGTGATGATTTACTAGCATGTTTTAAATTACCTGAGAACAATGCCATGACACCACACACTGATAATGATGTATCCAGCATGTTAGATTCCATAGGTTATTCTCTTAACTCTGCTAGTTTAGGGAGTATAAAAAAGAAAAGGCCTTAGAAAAGAATGGAGTTTTCTTGGGGATGCCTTTATCAAGGTTTTCTCTGGGAAAATTAGCAATTTTGATGCCATAACTTCATCTCTTGTTAATATGCTCTATATGCTTGTTTCTGATAGGTATTTTAATTTTAGCAACTATGTTATGCTAGAATTGGGTACTAGATTAGGTAACAAAGCTAATAGATCTAATAACATCTATTATGCTAGATTCTTTATGTTATTGGCTAACCATGTTGCTGAAGGTTTGGTCATAACCAATGAGAATAATAAACTCAAGTGCTGGGCACAAGAGAAAAGAGTTCTTGCAGATTTATTGAGAATGAATCTCAACAGCAGTGTGCCATTGGTATATTTACCAATCATGAATGCACCTCAGGTAAGTGAGGTAATTGCTTCTACAACTCCTACTTCTTCCAACCCCTCTATTTCTTTATCTTCTAGTGTGGCCATGGAATCTGTGACAATGCTCCAACAGATTCCTACCAAGGTCACCAAAACTAAACTTTCAAAATCAAAGACAAAGAAAACTACCTCTGTTGTTTCTCAAAAGACAACAGTTGTAACATCTACCATTAACCCTGAGGGGAGTGAACAGGGTGTGAGTGGTGAGGGGAGGGGTGAACATCAAAGAAACCCCCAGGATAAGGAAGGAGAGATAAGTGCTTCCCAAGCTAGCCAAGCCACAGTTTCTCAAAAAGCTGTGGTGGTTGAAAGGGTTTGTTAGGGCGTAATCACGCACTAATATTCACGCAAGTATACGCGTTCGCAAGTAATATAGAATACTTTCTAGTTCGTTCCCTCAGAGACTCAGACTAAGTTATTGTCTAATTAAACTCACTAACCAATGTATGATTACTTCTCAATGTTAAGATAATAACACTTAAAATTGTTGATTAAATATTAACTATAATTAACTACTTAACTAACACTTCAATTTATCAATAATAAAACACTCATGAGATCACAACTTCATTATTACTTCCTTCTATAGCCATCATTATTACCTTTAGCATGTGACAGTGATGACATTAATCGAATAACACGAAACTGATAAAAGCCAACTTTCATTGTACTAATACCATTCTACCAAACATCCACAATTAAGATAGAAGTTGAATAGTCATCAATTATGTTGAGTTCCTATATGTCTACAGAAATTGACAATACAACGATTTAAGCACAAGTTATTCCTTTTGATTACATAGGGCAAATAAAACTGTTAGAATTACCCACTAATCATGCTCAACGTACATGAACCTATGCTAGCATGGCAAGTTCTAAATCTCAAGATCCACCGTCGCTTCACAAGAGATTAACACCCTATCTTATATGTTCGCGACGCATATAAGACGAATACGCACAACCAATACTAGATATCATGCAATCATCACACACTAAAGTATTAAACAATTAACTAAAGAATTCCATAATAAATCCGTTGCAACCCCATGATCACGATTAGCCCATAATAGAACTTATCGCCATCATGGGTTCATATGAAATCATGATAAACAACACAAGAAAATAATAACTAAACTAATTATATTAAAACAGAGTACGTCACAAGAGTAAATAAGTCAAAGCAAGAAAACTAGCATCCAACGTTACAACGAAATAAGAATCACAAGAAAATATGCTTCCTCTTCGTTGCGGTGTGCTAAATCGGTCTTCTTCCTTATCTCCTTCGCTTCTTGCGCAAAACACAATCTAAAACATAATCTCCTTCCTATTCTCTGTGAAAACGTCTCAAATCTACTTATATAATAGTCCCATAAAACTCAGATTACATAGAAGTTGGAAGCCAAACAGAAGTAGAAGTCTAAAATAATTCAGCTTTTTCCCCGACCCTGCACGGCCGCTCAGCATTTCTGCGCGGGCGCGCAAGGCTGCTGCGCGGCCGCTCAGCATTGCTGCGCGGGCGCGCAGGACCCTACTGGAAAAATTCCAGGTTTGCTCCGTTTCTTCGCCGTAATCTGACCGTTCTTTTCCTCTCGCAATGGTGAACACATGCCAAGGCTTATTCTTGATGATTCCTCCTCCGAAATGCAACTAATACCCTGAAATACATAAACACTAGAAAAACGCATCAAATACACAAAATACTTGATTTCAAGACACCAATTTAAGCCATTTTAAGACGTTCTAAGTGGTATAAAATGCCACTTATCACACCCCCAAACTTAAATCGATGCTTGTCCTCAAGCGTCACAGACTCAAAACAAATAAAAATATGCATGAATACAATCTATATGAAAATGCAACGATCCCCCTTACTACAATTAACCAACCAAATTGTCACATCTCAACGAATACAGTTAGACACTAAAGATCAATAAACTCATGCAAACGGACATACAGCCAGAAACGTGGTGTATGCAAATGCTTAACAGATATGCTTCGAAACTAGACCAATTACTATGACTAGACTATCCTCAAGGCAATCCTACGATTATACAAAGAATAAAAATTCTAGGCACAAAGTGATATACAACACTACAAGAACTCTGGAGCTTACTACGGAATCATGCTTTTTATTTACAACTCAAATGCTTATTTGACCGTGCAATGAGTGAGGTCCACAAAAGACTTATACAATGGTATCCATGTAACGAGCGTTAGGTTAGCGGATCCCAGACTCTAAAAGCCTTAGGTCACTAGGCACAAAGTCCCCTAAGAACTTAATAACTCGAATACCAAAGAGCCCACTCTTGATCAATTATGCAAAAAATTTTTTTTTTTCTCTGAGCAAGTGCGTTTCGCTCCATCTTGCTCAACCCTAGACTACTCGCATAACATGCGAGCCGGCTACTAGCCATTTGATGCCTAGCCACAACTAGCAACAAATTCCATTTTTACTCCATTTTTTTCTTTTTCATGCCTTTACCACTAAGAACCTATTATCAAATTCTAAGCATAATAAATAGATTATCCTCGAAAATAATCAGATCATAACAACAATCTAGCCCTTAAGCATTCTCTAAGACTTAGTGAAAATACAAGTGTTTCTAGCATGCATATCAACCTACACAATTTAATATCACTTTAATGCTATCACTACACTCGCATCAATATCACAATTCAGTCGATAAATTATTGCAAAAGGGATCATGGTATATGCATGAGCTATATGATATGACAAATAAATAAAGCTATAAAAAAAACTATATGGCAAAAATTATGCAACTATATGAACTAACTATCATGAATATGCAGCTATATGACACACACAAAATATTCCTTAACTACCACCCCCAAACTTAAAATCTTCACTGTCCCCAGTGAAGGTAGTAGAAAGGAACACAGGGTATACCTACTCGGAGTCATCATCATCATCACCCTCAGTGGGTGGAGTATCAGGCGACGGGTATGCAGAGTCCTCACCAAAAACTGGCCACTGGATATCAGCTCCAAGGCCTCGAAAAGCAGTCCCTAACGCAAGGGTGAGCTCCTGAGCAAACCTGCTCTGCGTCTCATACATGGCATCCATCCTCCATGAAAGCCTCCTATACTGGGCATCACCCATCCCAGCACCCTCCTGAGCTCTCGAAGAACCAGCCTCACCACGCCCTGGCCTAGCCATAGTAGCACCTCGTGCTGGACGTCCTCCTGGAAGACGATAACCCAGCCCATGCTCCTCAGGCTCATCACCGGTCCACTCCTGCATCCCATTCAGAGTGCCAAAATCTATCGGAGTTGCTGGCAACTGCAACTGCTCATGAGCCGGCCAGTTCACTCCTACTGCTCGGCATAGCTTCGTAACCGTGGATGCATAAGGGATGTTCATATGCTTTGCTCCCCTCAAAAACTTCAGAATTCCTTGGTAGATAAACTCACCAAGGTCCACATAGTATTCCTCATTCAGAATTCCCCATAGCAGCTGTGCTCTCTCAACTGTGACCTCGTGTGCATGTGAAGAAGGCAAAATATTAGCACATATAAATGCATTCCATGCACGGGCATACCTGTTCATGGCGATCGCCGGAAAGTGACGATACTCATTATTGGCTGGACTGCGGTTCCAAACTGTGCCCGGTCGATAGAGAGTCGCACAAATCAAATCCAAGTCAAAATCCTCAGCAGTCTTTTCATTCCAGTTCTACTCCTCGGGCTTCCTCTCTCGCTGTCCAATCACACGGCGAATCGCCGCAGGATGATAATCAACCGTCAGCCCACGAACTACAGAAAACCCATTCTTTTCAGCCTTCGCGTTCGCGTAGAACTCGCGAACAACACTCATCGGTACTGCTTCGGGTGACTCACAAAAAGCTATCCACCCCTTCTCTGCAATCATGGGCAACAACTCACCATCCCTCCCTGATGGTAAAAACCCCCTCTCCTTCAGAATCGGCTTCCCCAACAGCCTAGTGTACTCCTCCTCCGCAGTTCTGTCAGTTAACCGAGGCCTTGCAGCAGTACCCCTTGATGAATCAGCAGTAGGAACTGTGCTGCTGCTGTCAATAGTGCATGCTCTCTTGGGTGCCATTGATTTGTGAATAAAAGTGTGTAAGAACTGATTTTTGATGTTTATGAGAAGGTTTAAGTGTAGGAAGTTTGTGGGAGATATGTAGGATAGGTGTATGTATATATAGGGTGTGGAGTAGGTTAAATTAGATTAAAGTGGGGTGAAGGGATAAAATCATGGGGTAATGGGAAAAGAATTCGTGGGTTTATGGGATGTGATGTGTTTTTGTGTTTTTGTTTTTTTTTTTCTCTGAACTGTAAAAAAAATTTCTGGAACTCGACCCCTGCGCGGCCGCTCAGCATTTCTGCGCGGGCGCGCAGCAAGCTGCGCGGCCGCTCAGCATAGCTGCGCGGGCGCGCAGAGGGTCTCTGGAAAAATTTTTTTCAGCCCCTGTTTTCTGATTTTTTTGTGTTTTTGGATAGGTTATTAACTTCTAAGGGTTCCTGTAACAACAATTCATGGGTTGCCTCCCACGCAGCGCTTCTTTTTCGTCATTAGCTTGACGTTCCGTACCTTTCTCAAGTAGTCAACAAAATGGCACTAACCACCTCTCGGTTTGCCATGTCCCCATAGTAGTGCTTCAACTGCTGACCGTTAACCTTGAATGCTTGGTCCGAATTATTCTCAAAAATTTCCACCGCTCCATGTGGAAACACAGTTTTGACAATAAAAGGTCCAGACCACCTTGATTTCAACTTCCCAGGAAAAAGTCGGAGCCGAGAGTTGAATAAAAGAACTTGTTGCCCTGGCACAAATAACTTAGGATGTAGCTTCCTATCGTGCCACCTCTTCACCTTTTCCTTATACATTTTGTTATTCTCGTACGCTTGAAGTCGAAATTCATCAAGTTCATTAAGCTGAAGCATTCTTTTCTTACCAGCTGCATCTAAATCTAGGTTCAATTTCTTCAATGCCCAGTAGGCCTTATGCTCAAGCTCCGCCGGTAGATGACATCCCTTACCGTACACCAACTGAAACGGTGACATCCCAAGTGGAGTTTTGTATGCTGTTCTGTAAGCCCAAACAGCTTCATCGAGCTTTAAAGACCAATCCTTCCTTGACGGACAAACAACCTTCTCTAGAATGCGCTTTATCTCTCTGTTAGACACTTCCGCTTGACCATTTGTTTGCGGATGATAGGCAGTAGCTACTCGATGATTCACATTATAACGCTGCATTATAGAAGTGAACTTACGGTTGCAAAAATGCGATCCTTCATTACTTATGATTACCCGAGGCGTTCCAAACCTTGTGAAAATTTGCTTATGAAGAAAACTTAGCACTGCCTTTGCATCATTTGTCGGTAAAGCTTTAACTTCGACCCATTTTGAGACATAATCGACTGCCAGCAAGATGTACTGATTATTGCAAGACGAGATAAAAGGCCCCATGAAATCGATTCCCCATACATCAAAGACCTCGACTTCAAGCATCACATTTAATGGCATCTCATCCTTCCTTGACAAATTTCCCACTCTTTGGCAACGATCACACCTTAAAACAAACTGATGAGCATCCTTGAACAAAGTAGGCCAGAAAAAACCTGCTTGCAGAATACGAGCTGCCGTCTTCTCACCTCCATAGTGTCCACCATAAACGGTGGAATGGCAGTCTCGTAATATCCCCTCCGTCTCACAGAACGGGATACATCTCCTGATGATCTGGTCAGCTCCCTGTCTAAACAAATATGGTTCATCCCACATATACCACTTCACCTCATGCAGAAACTTCTTCTTTTGAGCGGATGTCAAATTAAGCGGCATTATATTGCTGACAAGATAGTTTACAATATCTGCAAACCATGGTTCTTCCTCCTGAATTACAAACAACTGCTCATCCGGAAAAGATTCATTGATTAACGTCCTATCTTGTGAAGTAGAATCGGGATTCTCCAACCTAGAGAGATGGTCAGCTACTTGATTCTCGGTACCTTTTCTATCTTTGATCTCTAACTCAAATTCCTGAAGTAAAAGCACCCAACGAATGAGTCTCGGCTTCGAATCCTTCTTAGAAACCAGATAGCGAATAGCTGCATGATCAGTGAATACTGTTACTTTCGTACCAAGCAGATAAGATCGAAATTTCTCAAAGCCAAAGACTATAGCCAAAAGCTCCTTCTCAGTAGTGGTGTAGTTCAATTGGGCCCCATTTAAAGTCTTACTCGCATAGTAGACCACATGGAAGAGATTTTTCTTGCGCTGTCCCAGAACTGCACCTACCGTATAGTCACTCGCATCACACATCATCTCAAACGGTTCTGTCCAATCTGGTGCTGTAATAACTGGTGTCGTGATCAAACTCTCCTTGAGAGTCTCGAATGCTGCCAAACATTCATCATCAAATTTGAAAGGCACATCTTTCTCAAGTAAATTGCACAACGGCTTAGATATCTTTGAAAAGTCCTTGATGAATCACCGATAAAAACCCGCATGACCGAGAAAACTACGGATTCCTTTCACTGAATTAGGTGGGGGAAGATTTTCAATGACTCCCACCTTGGCCTTGTCCACCTCCAGACCTTTGCTAGAGACCTTATGCCCAAGGATAATGCCTTCACGCACCATAAAATGACATTTCTCCCAATTAAGCACCAAATTAGTTTCCACGCATCTTTTGAGTACGGCGCGCAGATTATTCAAACATTCCTCATATGAGTGTCCAAAGACGGAGAAGTCATCCATGAACACTTCGACATTATTTCCAATCATGTCAGAGAATATAGCCATCATACATCTCTGAAAGGTGGCTGGGGCGCCACATAACCCAAACGAAACTCTACGAAAAGCAAATGTGCCAAATGGACAAGTGAAGGTAGTCTTTTCCTGATCCTCTGGTGCAATACAAATCTGATTATACCCGAAATAACCATCCAGAAGACAAAAATACTCATGTCCCGCCAATCTGTCAAGCATTTGATCAATGAATGGGAGAGGGAAGTGATCCTTCCTTGTGGCTTTGTTCAATTTTCTATAATCCATGCATACTCTCCATCCTGTAACTGTTCGAGTAGGGATGAGCTCATTCTTTTCATTTGTGACCACAGTGATACCTCCTTTCTTAGGTACACATTGCACGGGGCTCACCCACGAGCTGTCAGAAATAGGATAAATGATGCCTGCATCTAGCCATTTCAGAATTTCTTTCTTCACCACCTCCTTCATGATCGGGTTCAGTCTTCGCTGCTGTTCAACAGTTGGCTTACTACCTTCCTCTAACAGAATTTTATGCATACAATATGAAGGACTTATCCCCTTGATGTCTGCTATGGTCCATCCTATAGCCGATTTGAATTCTCTCAAAATCCTTAAGAGCTTGTCTTCCTCACTAACTGAAAGGTCAGCTGAAATAATAACAGGTAACGTAGATGAATCACCTAAAAAAGCATACCTCAAGTGTTCAGGTAATGGTTTGAGCTCCAAGGTAGGTGCTTCCTCTATTGATGGTTTGAGCTTCCCTTCAGCATTCTTAAGGTCAGAAGTACCAAGAGATTCAAATGGTATGTCGAGCTTTCGCTTCCATGGAGAAGCGTTCAGATATTGTAATTGCTCGTTGCTATCTTCATCATCGCTGTCAAAATCCCCCACTAAGGCATTTTCCAATGCATCAGACATTAGCATGTGATCGAGTTCTGAAGTAACCGCAGAATCAATCACATCCACTTTTAAGCACTCCTCATCTTCTGTAGGGAATTTCATTGCCTTGAATACGTTGAAGGTCACATCCTGATCTTGGACCCGCATAGTAAGTTCCCCTTTTTGCACATCTATCAAGGTACGGCCAGTAGCCAAGAAAGGCCTCCCCAAGATTATGGGAATCTTCTTATCTTCCTCAAAATCCAGAATAACAAAATCTGCAGAAAAGAAGAGCTTATCCACCTTGACGAGCATATCCTCAACTATGCCCCTTGGGTAAGTAATGGAACGGTCCGCCAATTGTAGCGACATGTATGTGGGTTTTGGATCAGGCAGATCCAGCTTTTTAAAGATCGACAAGGGCATCAGATTAATGCTTGCTCCCAAATCACAAAGGCACTTGTCAAAAGTTAGCTTGCAAATGGTGCAAGGAATGGTGAAGCTTCCTGGATCTTTCAGTTTTGGTGGTAACTTTTGTTGCAGAACAGCGCTGCATTCTTCCGTGAGAGCAACGGTTTCAAGGTCATCCAGTTTCACCTTCATTGAAAGAATAGTCTTCATAAAATTCGCATAACTAGGCATTTGTTCCAGCGCCTCAGCGAAAGGTATATTGATGTGAAGTTTCTTGAACACCTCCAGAAACTTCCCGAACTGTCTATCCAGCTTTTGTTGCTGCAATCTCTTAGGAAAAGGTGGTGGAGGATAGAGCTGTTTCTCCCCTGTATTAGCCTCAGGCAGAGTGTGTTCAACAGTAGTCTTCTTTGGTTCCGCCACTTTCTCCTTTTGCTTAGATTCTTCATCTCTAACTTCAGCTTCGACTTCTTTTGCCTTTTCAGCATCAGCTACTTTTCCAGACCTTAAGGTAATAGCCTTGACTTGCTCTTTAGCTTCCTTCCTGCCTGGTACTTCCGTGTCACTGGGAAGAGTGCCAGGTTGACGATTGAGCACTGCATTGGCTAATTGACCGATTTGATTTTCCAAAGTCTTGATAGAAACCGCCTGACTCTTGCACAACAGCTTAAGTTCCTCAAAATCAGCACTAGTAGGTGCAGCTGCACTTCCCTGTTGAGGATATGATTGCCTTGTAGCATACTGCTGTGGTTGCTGGAATCCAGGTGGGTTAAACTGTTTACTTACTCCTTGCTGATATGGTGGCTGAATAGCATTCTGATTATTTCCCCAGCTGAAATTTGGATGATTTCTGTTGTTAGGATGATAGGTCGCTGGCATAGGCTGCTGTTGTCGCTGATAATTATTCACATACTGAACAGATTCATTGACAAGAGAACACTGATCCGTAGCATGAGAACCTGCACAAAGCTCACAAACCATAGCTATTTGATTAACTCCATACGTAGCCAAAGAATCAACCTTCATTGATAGCGCTTGGAGCTGGGCTGCAATAGCGGTGGCTGCATCAACTTCCAGAATACCTGCTACCTTGCCAGACGTCATCCTCTGAGTTAGGTTTTGATGCTCATTTGCAGCCATCGTCTCGATAAGATTATACGCCTCAGTATAGCTTTTAGCCCATAAGGCGCCTCCAGCTGCTGCATCGAGCATGGGCCGAGATTGGGCCCCCAAACCATTATAAAAACCAGTGATTACCATCCAATCCGGCATTCCATGATGTGGACATTTTCTCAACATTTCCTTGTAGCGTTCCCAAGCCTCGCACATAGATTCTGTAGGTTGCTGCGCAAACTGAGTAAGAGCACTCCTCATAGCAGCAGTCTTTGCCATTGGATAAAACTTCACCAGAAACTTTTGCGCAAGATCTTGCCACGTAGTGATGGACCCAGCTGGTTCAGAATGTAACCAGTCTTTAGCTTTATCCCTCAGTAGGAATGGGAAAAGCCTCAACTTGATAGCCTCATCAGTCACGCCATTATACTTAAAAATGCTGCAGATCTCGACAAAATTCCTTATGTGCATGTTGGGGTCTTCAGTTGCCGCTCCTCCAAAAGAAACAGAATTCTGCACCATCTGAATAGTGCCCGGCTTGATTTCAAAGGTGTTAGCTTGAATAGCCGGATGAAGGATGCTTGACTGAATGTCATCAATTTTAGGCCGAGAAAAATCCATAAGAGCTGGATCAGCTTGAACAATACGATCTCCCATGTTTACTGGTTCTTTCTGCTCAGTTCCTGAATCCGAATCCTCAAAATCTAACTTCTCCGGAGTATCAAGAACTTCGTCTTTCTCCTCAGCTGTATCTAAGGTCCTCTTGCGAGCACGAGAACGAGTTTGCATAAACGCTTGCTAAAGTACCTGAAATACAACCGAAAAGAGTAATTAACTACTACGTCCTAATCACTGAGTCCTAATGACCAATGATGGTAAGTACATAAACTAAACAAATACGCCGAGTCCCCGGCAGCGGCGCCAAAAACTTGTTAGGGCGTAATCACGCACTAATATTCACGCAAGTATACGCGTTCCCAAGTAATATAGAATACTTTCTAGTTCGTTCCCTCAGAGACTCAGACTAAGTTATTGTCTAATTAAACTCACTCACCAATATATGATTACTTCTCAATGTTAAGATAATAACACTTAAAATTATTGATTAAATATTAACTATAATTAACTACTTAACTAACACTTCAATTTATCAATAATAAAACACTCATGAGATCACAACTTCATTATTACTTCCTTCTATAGCCATCATTATTACCTTTAGCATGTGACAGTGATGACATTAATCGAATAACACGAAACTGATAAAAGCCAACTTTCATTGTACTAATACCATTCTACCAAACATCCACAATTAAGATAGAAGTTGAATAGTCATCAATTATGTTGAGTTCCTATATGTCTACAGAAATTGACAACACAACGATTTAAGCACAAGTTATTCCTTTTGATTACATAGGGCAAATAAAACTGTTAGAATTACCCACTAATCATGCTCAACGTACATGAACCTATGCTAGCATGGCAAGTTCTAAATCTCAAGATCCACCGTCGCTTCACAAGAGATTAACACCCTATCTTATATGTTCGTGACGCACATAAGACGAATACGCATAACCAATACTAGATATCATGCAATCATCACACACTAAAGTATTAAACAATTAACTAAAGAATTCCATAATAAATCCGTTGCAACCCCATGATCACGATTAGCCCATAATAGAACTTATCGCCATCATGGGTTCATATGAAATCATGATAAACAACACAAGAAAATAATAACTAAACTAATTATATTAAAACAGAGTACGTCACAAGAGTAAATAAGTCAAAGCAAGAAAACTAGCATCCAACGTTACAACGAAATAAGAATCACAAGAAAATATGCTTCCTCTTCGTTGCGGTGTGCTAAATCGGTCTGCTTCCTTATCTCATTCGCTTCTTGCGCAAAACACAATCTAAAACATAATCTCCTTCCTATTCTCTGTGAAAACGTCTCAAATCTACTTATATAATAGTCCCATAAAACTCAGATTACATAGAAGTTGGAAGCCAAACAGAAGTAGAAGTCTAAAATAATTCAGCTTTTTCCCCGACCCTGCGCGGCCGCTCAGCATTTCTGCGCGGGCGCGCAAGGCTGCTGCGCGGCCGCTCAGCATTGCTGCGCGGGCGCGCAGGACCCTACTGGAAAAATTCCAGGTTTGCTCCGTTTCTTCGCCGTAATCTGCCCGTTCTTTTCCTCTCGCAATGGTGAACACATGCCAAGGCTTATTCTTGATGATTCCTCCTCCGAAATGCATAAACACTAGAAAAACGCATCAAATACACAAAATACTTGATTTCAAGACACCAATTTAAGCCATTTTAAGACGTTCTAAGTGGTATAAAATGCCACTTATCAGGGTTACTAGCATATCCCTAGCTGCATCCTCCCAAAAGGATATAACTATTGAAAATAGTTCCCAACCAGGAACACAGAACAAACGAGGGAGGGACAATAAAGCCAAATACTCACCAACAAAAGCCTTTATTAGAAGAAAGAGAGCCAGAACCCAATCTTCTACACAGGGTGCACACACTGCACAAATACATCCATCTGTATCTATGCCTTCTCAAACTCAGTTTGATGTGGCTCCAACAAATGTGGAGTCACAGCCCCATTCTCTCACAATTAACACACATCAATCACCACACACTTCTTCACCATCTCTAGATGTGGATATGTTATTCCCATCAATTCCTGATTCACCCTCTTTACAACTCAGGGAGGAGCCCCACTCAAATACAGGTGATCATCATCTTTTAGATGATTTGTTGGATCACCCGCAAATTCTTTCAGATGTAATTGAAGGATCTGTGTCACCAAAACTCATATCAATCTACACAGATTCAACAGTTATATCACTTTCAATTTCAACTTCTTTTCCTTCTTCAACGGATATCACTCATCCGTTGACAAGTGGTTGTTCTTCAACGGATAAGCTTAACAGCAGTTATCCGTTGATACCATCAGTTTCACCTTCAACGGCTATTCCGCATCCGTTGATGGTCTCTAAACACATAACTGAAACAATTCCAAGTGTAGAAGACTTGATTACTGTACAATCACTTCTAGGACTGAGGGAAGGGAGTGACAATTTGAGTGAGAGGCTGGGTTGCTCCCAGGCAAAAGGAGAGATTGAGAGCTCAAATATGCATGCTATTTTTTCCAGCATGGCAAAAGTAAGTGAGAGGAGTACCACCTTAGTAGGTGAAGGTGAGGGAGTGAGTTGTGTGAGCCAGGGGGAGCCCCTGATGCAAGAACATAGAGAAAATGAGAGAAAGGCAGGTACAGCAGATATAAGGATGGAACCAGCCATTGCTAGTGAGTCAATGATTGTGAATGATGCTGAAAAGGAAAGACAATTTCAGCAACATTACAAAGCTGTAATTGATAACATTTCCTTGGATGCTGACACTTTTACTCATCCTGTTTCAGCCTATCAATTATTGGTTGCACAGGGCAATGTGGAGGCAGAAAAGACACTACATCTAGTACATACAACAGCATCTCTTCAAAGGGACAAAGCTGCTATTAACAAGATGCCTTCAACAGCTGGTGAGTCATCTGAAGAATTTGGAGTAAATTCTGATGATGATAACTTTGTTTCTTCTGATGGAAGCATGAACTTAGGGGGAGATGAAGGCCCAAGTTCTATTCCAAATCTACCTGAATGGGCCTTATCAAAGGAGTCTACAATAGGGCAATTCAATGTCTCCTTAGTCAAACAAATCAGTACTATCAAACAGGCCATTCAGAAAACTTCTCATGCTGGTACAAAGGCTATCCTTACAGCTCACTTGGACTCACTGCATCTCATGAAGTTGCAGCAAGTAAGACAGAATCTGAGTGTGGATGAACTCAGAAAGGATATTGCTGACTTGAAATCCTACAATTCTGAAAAATTGGATTCAGTCATGCCTAATGGTACAATGCAGGACATTTTGTTGAGATTGAAAAAGGAATCACATACTGAAAAGAGGTTGGCCAAATTGGAAGACAGAGTTCAAGTTATTGAAGATTCTGTGGCCACCATTCTTCACAACCAACAATCTCAAACAAATCTACTTATGCAGCTGGCAAAAGCACAGGGATTGACCCCTCTCCTTGATGATAACAAAAAGGGGGAGAGTAAAAGGGAAGGGGAAGGAGAGCCATCTACAAAACTCCAAATATCTAAAGTGCTAGTTCCTGCCATCACTACTTCTCCAATCATTCAAATCAAAGGAAAGCCTGATGGAATTGATTTAATCCAGCTAGCAGCAGCTGAAATTCAAGTGAAAGAGCAAAGGAGGAGAATTGATGAAAGGATGCAACAGTTGTTTGGCTCTACACAAGATAAATCAATATCTGTGAAACATAGCACAAATGTTGAACCAATCAATATGGAGCACAAGCCAGAAAGGAGAAATAAGGTTGGAGAGACTTCTTTCAAGAATCTAAAACCTATGGTTCTCAAGCCCAACACTAGATCCAGCAAGGACTCCATAAAGAACCCTCTAGACTTTGCTCAAATGGAAGAAGTGGACTTTCCTCTTCCAAAGCCTGATGAAGACAAAGTTTTGGGTGCTAGCATCATAAAAGACAAGGAGACCATGGATGAGGCAGTAAGGAGAAACATGGCTATTATCTTTAGAGAGGGAAAGAGCATATGTGTGATGCAAGGACATCCCAAATTCTCAATAGCCAAGAGGGAAGAAACCAAAAGGTTAAAGAAAGAAGCTGAAAAACTCAAGGCTGACAAAAGAGCACAAGCAAAGCTTGAACAAAAGCTAAAGTCAAGTCTAGTTGAAAATGAGAAAGGAATTGAAGTCAGGGGTGAAGACAAGATTGCAAACTTAGATGAGGTTTTTGGGAGTATATTTGGTGAAAGTATGGAGGAAAAAGAGGAATGGCAGAAGGGAAACAGGAGAAAGGCCAAGGCACATAGAAGGAGTGAAGGCAACACTGAAGAAACTAAATCTCTACCTTCCATACCTGAACCCTTTGTTGCTGATCCCACTATAAACATCCATGGTGAACCAATCATCCCAAAAGAGGAACCTATTGATTGGGACACCATCAATTTGCCTACCTTTTTAACCACTCTTCCACTACCAAAGAAACAGAAAAGAAAATCCAAATCTACACCTCCCCTAAACTCTAAGAAATTCACTCAAAAACATAAACCTAACCCTAAGCCACCCATTTCTAAAGATGATTATGTTCACATCTGTGACATAAAAGAAATTTCAGACATTGAACTCTATCTGGATGAGCTGGAGGATGTAAAGGGAATTGCTGCCTACAGACAGCTACCAGAGAGATTGGTGTTCAGATACAAAGGAGCTGGGGAAAGAACATGGCCTCTCTACAGGATTCTGAATGAAGGCTACTCTACCTTGATTAGAGTCTTTTCAGCCATACAAAAGGATTCTGGCTTTACCAGGACTGCCAAGACTGATATTCTCAACAAGATTTCCAATATAAGGAAAACTTGGAGGGAGCCCAATGCTTTGCCCAGAACCTTACTCATTCAAGAAAGGGGAACTACAATTCACAAATCACCTCATTGGTTGATGGAATTCAGAGATGATAAAGGAGTCAGAAGATTTTTCAGACTTGAAGACCAACTCAAGATTGCCAGCAATGAAACTCTCAAAGAAATACAATCTAAGTTGGATATCAGTGATGAAGATGAAGCTGAATTCTTCAGACAACTCCAACTCCAAATTGAGGAAAATGACAAGGGGCTAGGAAAGAAAACCAGGGAACAAAGAAGAAAAAGATGATTTGCTCAGGCTAGAGGAGCACCCTTGGAAATACTGTAAATCTTCAATTACCTTCTAGTACATACACTTTTGCAGCACTTTTAAATTTCTACTTAGTTTCAGTTCATATATTTGTTAAATGTTTTGTTATCATCAAGTTAACCTTGAATTTATGTCTACAATTCTTATAGACATAAATAGGGGGAGATTGTTAGGAATATATGTGCATTAGTTTGATGATTTGTTTAACAAAACACTTAAGTAGAAAACTAGTGTTTGTAGCCTCAACGGATAAGACCATTTTGGCTATCCGTTGATGGTGTAGCTTTACTTAGAAATAAGTCTAGTGTTGTAGCACATTTCAGTCTCTGAATTTGAGATATAATTCTTAAATGTTGAGGGAAATTATAAGTCATGTTGACTACTAGAGGATATGCAGATAGGAAGGCCAATTGTAAATATTTCATGCCTTGTAATTTTGTATAAATGAAATGGTGTCAACGGATAACTTAAAGACCTTCAACGGATGAGAAACAAAGCTTCAACGGATGTCTCTAAAGCTTCAACGGATAACATCCTTCAACGGATGAGTGCATCAATGGATAGAGCTTCAACTGCTAACACATCAACGGATGAAGCCATCAACGGATGAAGGCTTCAACGGATGTTCTGTTAGATAGCAGTTGACAAGTGGTAGTTGTACCTACAAACAGAGGCACATGGGTTGACAGAGACAACTGAGATGTGGTAGCCTATTTCAGGAACATTAGAAAAAGCAGCCGTTCTACTCTAGTATAAAGAGGCAATAGTCAACAATACACTGGAGTAAAATGGAGAAGAAACAAGTGGAGAACTTATTTTATTATTGTACTTTTTATCTTTGTCTTCACTTGTAAACTTGGTAATATATAAACCAAGTAGCAGCTAGTAATTAGATATGAATTTTTCCAGAACTGTTTAAAAAAATCTTGAGAGAAAAATTATCTAGTTTGTACTAGGATGCAGCTGTGATCAACTTCTTGAATCACAGATTTTATGAAATACCATCTCTGGTGGAACAACAATCCACCAGAAAAGTTTTTAAGGTCTGTTGTGTTCTTTACATTAGTGTTTGAATATATATCTGTCTGTATTAGCTTAAAGCAATTCATACACTTGTTTATCTTAAACACATAGCCTTTGAAACTGCTCAAAACTTGAAAAAGTTTTGAGATTTACATTCAACCCCCCTTCTGTAAATCTCATTGTTAGTTCATTAGGAATAACACCTTATCATCTAATGATTTAGGGGGCAGTTATCTTTTGAGATCATTATCTCATGAGACATCGAAACATATCATTTCTTTATCTCCTACATCCTAAAATGATACAATATATTATTAATGTATGTACTCCGACTAGGTCGATTAATCTTTTCAATCTATCTTTATAGATCTTGATCCCTAATATATAGGTAGCATCTCCTAAGTCTTTCACCGAGAAACTATTTCTCAACCAAGTCTTAACAGCTTGTAGAGAAGGTATGTCATTCCTTATTTGTTATATGTCATCTACATATAATACTAGGAACGTCACATGGCTCCCACTAACCTTCTTGCAAACATATGGTTCATCTTCGTTTTGAATAAAGCCAAACACTTTGACCGTTTTATCAAAATGAATATTCATTCTCATTGAGGCTTGCTTCAATCTATAAATAGATAGAAGCAATTACAAACTATCTTAGCAAACTTTGGATCGACAAAACCCTCAGGTTATATCATATATACATCCTGTTCAAGGCTCCCATATAAGAAAGCAGTTTTGACATCCATTTGCCAAATCTCATAGTCAAAGTAAGCAACTATTGCTAACAAAATCCTGATGGACTTGACCATAGTAACCGGTAAAAAAGTCTCATCATAGTCTATACCATGAATTTGTTTGAAACTTTTTGCCACTAGTCGCGTCTTATAGGTCTGTACTTTACCATCCATGTCAATTTTCTTCTTGGAAACCCACTTGCACCCTATAGGTTATAACCCCTCGAGTGGATCAACTAAAGTCAATACTTTATTTTGATACATGGATTCCATCGCGGATTTCTTGGCCTCCAGCCATCTCTCGGAGTCTGGACTATTCATAGCATCTTGGTAGGTGTGAGGCTTATCCTTATCCGTAAGCATCACATCACCATCTTGAGTCAAAAGAAATCCATAATTTCTCCCGGACTCATGATGAATCCTACTAGATCTACGAATAACATGTGTTTCCTAAACAGGATTACTTTTAACATTTTGATGTACATCTTGATCTTATTTCAACTCTGATTCAATGTTATCATGTGGTTCTCGATCTTCATCAGGATGTATTATCCTCCCACTGATTTTCTTATAAAGTAGTTCTCCCTCAAAAAATATAGCGGGCCGAGCAACAAACACTTTGTTCTTGAAAGGATTATAAAACTATACCCTAGTCTCACTTGGATATCCCACAAAATAGCATATATCTAATTTTGGTCCAAACTTGTCAGAGGCTAAACGTTTTACAAATGCTTCACGTCCCCAAATTTTCATAAATGGCATGCTATGACATTCATCACTCTATATCTCATACGGAGTATTTTGAACCGCTTTAGTCGGAACTTGGTTAAGTGTATAGGCAGCCGTTTCTAGAGCATAACCCTGGAAACTGAATGGAAGATCTGTTTGACTCATCATCGATCGCACTATGTCCAACAAGGTACGATTTCTCCTATCAGAATCTCTATTCCATTGAGGTGTTCCAGAAAGGGTAAGTTATGATACAGTATCATACTCCTTCAAGAAACTCTTGAAATTGAGGTTTAAGTATTCTCCTTCACGATCTGATCGTAAAACTTTTATACTTTTCCCTTGTTTTCTTTTCTACTTCGGCCTTATATTCTTTAAACATTTTAAAAGAATCAGATTTGTTCTTCATAAGAACCACATATCCATATCTACTGAAATCATCAGTAAATGTTATGAATTAGTATAAGCCACCCCTTGCCATCATACACATTTGACCATATACATCATTATGTATAAATCATAATCATTCGGTGGCCCTTTCACCTGATCAGGTAAAAGAAGCTTTTGTCATTTTGCCAATGAAACAAAGTTCGCATCTTCCTTATGATTCAAAATCAAACTTATCCAAGTATTTATCTATATGTAACTCAGAAATGCATTTCTCATTAATATGGTTTAACGACAATGCTAGAGGTAATGTTTGATTTAAGTCAACTTATAACATATAAATTGTTAACTAATTGTGCAACATTATAAGTCTTATCATTGAAATAGAATAAACAACTATTGTTTATTTAATTAAAATGAAAACCTTTCTTGTCTTGACCAGAAATTGACTTAATGTATCCCCTAAAGGCAGGCACGTAATAACAATTTATCAAGTTCTCAATCTCGCCTTATGGGCAACATTAGGTATCGAGTTCCTTCAACTAGAGCAACAACTTTTGCTCCAATTCTAACCCTATACCTGAAGCTTGACCATTGCTAGTCTTCTTCTTTAAATCTTCCAAATAAGCTCGACAATTTAACTTCCATTCATCCAGTTATTTCCAAAGAAATGACAATTATCTCCTTTAACAACACCACTATTAGGCTTCAAAAGCCCTTTGGGATTGAACTTTGGTTTGGCACCGAATAAGATCAAATCTTCACCTTGCTTGTCCACTTTCCTTTCCCATTTGCATTTCATGTGTATATCATCAATATAGATGTAATTCATGCCTTTACCGTGTTATTTTCAGCAGTTCTAAACATGCTTAACAACTCAGTGAGTGTTTTTTCTATCTCATTCCTTTTGTTCTTAACAAACTGAGAATAGAAGTTGTTCAAAGATCGTTTGATCAAATCAAGCTGAGTCTCTAGACCATTCTTGAAACCCAAAATATCAAGATACATATGCCTATCACCTTTAGAACATGTGGTCCAACCGGATATGATTCTCCCATTAATGCAAAAGTATGGTGCCTTATTATTGTCAAATCTTTTTGACGAGCCTATCGTTCAAACATCTTTTGAAGGTGCTCAATCATATTATAAGAATCATTATGCTCTTGTTGCTTCTAAAGCTCCGCACTCATAATTATAATCATGAGACATGAAACATCAGTTGCATAATTAATTTGCTTCTGGTAAGCATTTTGTTCTGCACATGTTTCATTTTCAGCTAGAAGAAATAAGGGAGGGGTTTGAGTGACATCCTTGAACCCGAGGACAATCCTCAAGTTCCCATGTCAATCGAGGAAATTATTTCATGTCAGCTTGTCCTTCTCAAGAACTATTACATAGAGAAGTTATTTGTGTTATTTGTCATTTGATATCAACAATATTAAAGTGCATAAAATGACTTAGTCTACAGATGATCATTAAATTATGTTCAAGGGATTATTCATATATATATTCACAATATATATCTCCCACTATTTTTATCAAATCAATATCCCTAACTATTAATTCGAAAAAAATATCTTTTATATCCTTTCTAGTGAGCCAAGATCCATATTTCATCACGGGTTAGGTCAGCTTTGGCTTTTCTCCTAAAACATGATTATTTAGGTAGACAATATTTATCAATTATATCAACTATATAACTCTTGGATAGCTTGGCGGAACAACATTTGTTCATATTTACCTAATAAATCTCGCCAAACTCTATGCCTCTAAGTTCACAATCCTATTGTGGTAACTTAGTTAAGTCAAACCCAATAGTCAAAAAGTATCAATATACTTCAACACATCTCCCACGATAGATGAGTGTACTTCGCTTTGGTGAACCCACTCCTGGTCGATCTAGGGGTGAACGTATTGGACTCATTGGAAGGCATTTGATCAACTTAATATTAACTTTAGGGTTTTGTTAATTTTAAAATGATCATGATCCCATCATAAAGAGATTCCCAATTTTTCCTTGAATAAATACTTCAAATCAATATTCGTCAATGGTTTGATTTTCAGGTAGTGAGGGAGTCACAACGGTCTCGCTTAAAACCCACAACCTTACAAGTTCAATGAACTCGCTTTTGACAAAATCGCCCCATGTTAGAAACAAAGAAAATTTATATTTTATTCCGTATTTCATAAACACGAGAATCTCATAATCGTTTGTTCATTTTAAAATCTTGAATCGTTACAGATTTTATCTTGTTTAGCAAGCATGGCATGGGTGTCGTATCTAATATATACATCCTTAATCTAATTAAGCACACATCTTTATGAACTACTCTATATATACATTCATCATGTGCGCATATATATGTAAAGTGCAATAAATAAACGCGGTTCGTTATGGCTTCATTCAATGTGATCTTTATCAAGCTAATGACAAAGATCTAGGTCAATCTAAGGTGGAAAATAAATACAGGCTAACTATTATATGTCTTCTTTCTTGTATTGCTTCCTTGGATGGCCTCCGTGTGGGATTACCCTTGATCTTCAAATCTTCATGTATATTACAAGAATGAAATATGAAAACTAATCTAATGAACTTACAAGAAGAACTCGAGTTATATTCGAGATTTAATAATTACAAGATTAAACGACATGCAAGCCGTATTTAAAAAACCAAAACCATTAACCTAAGGTCATAAGCCATAACCATCCGTCATGCTCAATTAACACAAAATAACATGTTAAAACACATAATCTGTTACGTTCAGACGCCTAAACGACGTCAAACGCCTTACAGATCAGTCGATGATAGCTTTATCTATCAGTTACGTTCAGATGCTCGATTCCATATGAAATACTGTATTCGTTCGCCAAAATCGGACACCGGACACAGATTTCAGCAAATCTGTTGCATCCGATTCAGAATCGTATCAAATACGATTCTTATAATAAGAACAAACACAAAACATGTATGTATCAGTATATATACAGATTATATAATCATCATATGATTATACAACTCTCATGAATATCATATATTCAAAACATATATATACATACGCATATATAAACATAACAACATGTAAAACATACAAAATCACATACATAACAGTCATGGAATATTGTATACATGTTATCATCATAAAACCAGTAAACACATAAACGAATTAAACATTTTTCGCAAGTAGCTCTGATGCCATTGTTGGGTTTCGAGCACATAAACGCAACGGAAACAATAATTAAAAATATAAAAAATTAGAATTTTCGAAACCCGCCGCATGATCCATGCGAAAAATATATATTTAATTCGTAGATCATATTGTTTACCTTAAGAAGCTTTACCAATTGGTTGACTAATGGAGATCCAAAGCTTGTTCAATCACCACGTATCCCGCTCTCGCGATCTACGCTCTATCGGTATCCACACGAATGCTTAAACTCAAGGATTGAATGTGTATTAGCACAAACTCGTTTCTTCTTGCTCTCTCCATCTTCTCCCTTAGTGACTAGGGTTTTAGTAAAACTCTTGCTTGCAAAATCAGCCACACAAGAGATATTATATAGAGAGTAGAAAAACGAATTATAACTCTTAACTAATTAGGAGTTATTATTACTTCGAAATTCCTATTTGTACTATAATTAAGTCTCGCTTAATTATTTAACAAATAAATTTCATAATTAATATTAGTAAATTCGAATATCAATATTTATCTAATTAATTAAGTCATACTTAATTAATATTATAAAAAATTCGAATTATTTTAATATAATTTAAATCCAATTTAAATTAAATAATCTTTCAAGCATTCTTAGTGTGTGACCCTATAGGTTATTATAATGTTGGCAACGAATTTTAAATCTAATTTAAAATCGTAAACAATGAGCGGCATCTAGTAATACATCATTACTACCCAAGTAATAATAATTGAATCGGTGATCGATTAAACCTTTTGTGAATAATGTGCAATGTAATATAATCCCTTTAACCCAATATTATATATTAAACTAGAGGCATGTAATGTGTCATCCTCATCATAGTTTAATCCAAGTTTTCTTGATCAATGAGTAGACTATCCTATCAAATCAACATTTGAGCGTGGCCACGAATTTCATAGTCTAACTCACACAAGAGACCAATAATATCACTCATAAAATAGGAGGGTTAAATCTCATCTAGATCATTCGTATTTCTCGTAGGATTCATAATACATCCAATGTCCACTTTTATCATTACCTGGTCAATGATAACTTTTAATAGAATCAATATATATTTATTCTCGTATAGAAATATAATGACTTCAGGTCTATGGACCATTACATCATTATCACTGTGAGAATTACTTATGACACAACAGACATGAAAAATCTCACATTGGGTCTGTCCAGCACCATGTACATATACATCTGCCTGTGTTTTTTACTTTGGTATCACTATACCTATAATTAATGAGATGTGATCATAAGTCAACAAACACACCAGTCTTAATGCATTATTATTGTCCCTTAATAATAATACTCGACTAGGGACCTTTAGGAATATTGATACTATTCTTATAATCTCATTTCTAAGTCACGTACTTAGAGATATAGAATTGCATATCATATTCCAAGAACATTTATTAATCTAACATTTATATCGCAGTAAATTAAGAATTAATAAATTATAAAGAGAATAATCGATAGAACATAAATATTAATAATCCTAATGTCTTAAATTAAAATATCATAGTGTTGTCTCTAGTGCACAAACACTAACAACTACATCCTTGGTGAGCTCTCGCTGCAATAGCCCCGAGGGCAAGTATCACCAAGAAGTACGTTTTGGCTTGATACTTGACATACGCCAAGGTACGTAGGCATCCGACAGATTCAAGTCACGAAATACAAGCGAAGCCATTAAAAGTCGAAACTTATCAAACCCTAACGTTAAATACACGCAATAAATAAATACAAGTTATTTTATCCATAACAGCCGGGAATCTTTCTATCCGACAAAACTCCAAAGTCAATTCCATTTATCCAAGAAATTTACTCGATTAGTCCCTTTTTTAGCTAGATCGTTAGTTGTCTATTCCAGTCCGTAGAGATATGCATAATCTGAAGATTTAGGAAATAGTTAACCAGAAACCTGACCTCATCTTTTAAAGCATGATGATCATATCTCACAGCTTTTGCCTTAAAAAACGTTGATTCAGGAATCTTTGAATCAGTACATATAATGCCTTTTACATTACTATTGAAAGAATGCATTTTGAAAAACAAGTGTTTAACCGCCTTAAACTGTACATGTAACGGATCCATTGCTGAGCATGGGCCAGAAAAACATAGCAACATGGCTTGTTAATCTGGCTAATGAACCCTCCTATACCACCTTTATTACCAACCCACGCCCCATCACCAAAAGCAAACATGCTGTACTTTGAGAAGAGTCTCTCCACTAAGTCTTTACGACACTCCAGAATTGCATTTTTAATAGAAGTAATAGGATCACAAAACCAAAGGTTCGTATTTCTGGAAGAAATAAACTTGGACTGCATACCCCAGAACCTCGTCTCTTCTTTGATTTTGTCCAGCAAATACACCACATCTGTAATCTTATTCTGATGAACAAAAACATTCCTTGTTATCCATATATGTCACATTGTAATTGATACAGTGATATGAAAAACTTTTGTATAGGACGAAACCTTGAAGATATTAAGAATCGATGAGAGAAAGTTATCTACTGGGAACTGCACATTGGATTGTACGCCCCACCAACCAAAAACTTTTGACCAAATATCCCCTGCCATCTTACACTCCCAAAGGACATGCTTCCAATCCTCAATCCCATGCAAACATTGCTTGCAGGTTGTATTCAAGATTAGAATTCTACGAGAAATAAAACTGAGAGTAAGGATAATCTTGTAGTACGTTTTCCATAAAAACACCTTAACTTTGTGTGGTTTCTGTTGGAAAAATAATCTTAAACTTGTTTTAATTATTTTATTTATTTAATTATTTGATTGTTTTATTTTAAAATAAACATTATAATCAGTTCATTGTAATGCATAAGACTTAATCATTTGGTTGTTTAGAGTTTTCAGGAGCAGTGGAGTCAAAATAGAAATGCAGTTGCTGATTTTTTAGCATCCATTCACTAGTAGTCAGCCTATATATGATTTACATGTACTAGCTTTAATGTATGTGATAAGATCTATCATTTGTTTTTTCCCAGTTAACATATATTTTTCCCGATTAACATATATACAAATAGTATATGTGTTCAAATGTCAGCTTTATGTTTTCTACAGTATCTTGATTTTCCATAACAATTTCAGTAGCTCATCACCTTATCCTTCATTTACAATCAATCTGTAGCATTCTCCTACCGAGAATGACTTATTATCCATCCATACCAACTTGTCTTTCTTGTTCGATAAACAAACTGATCGAACCATTGCGTTCATTCTAGCCAGTTGAACTACTTCCCATCCTTATAACGAACGACACCAAAAATAGTTACTAGACATTATGAATTCCCAATTAGTAATCACCAGAAATAAACTGTCATCTCTGAATAAGCTAATGTCAAATAAATTACTGAATTGACACAAAGACAAATCACCCGTCCAATTATGCTTCCATAAACTAATGTTTATCCCATTACCTACTTGCCAGTGAATATTCTTATAAGATAACCATTGTTTCACTTTGTCGTTGGACGATAATTTCCAGATATTGCTAAACATACCACTCATCTGAAAATTCTGTTGCACTTGCCCACACGCCAACTGACTGAGATATTTCTTATGAAAAAACTCTACCCAATTGCTAGATCTTTTAAGTTGGAATAACCACCACCATTTAGCTAGATGAGCCCAAGTTCTTAACCTTCAAGTCGTTTTGACCTAAACCACCATTACTGGCACAAACAGTCGACCACTTAATAGGATGCATCTTCCTTTTCCCACCTGAGTGATCTTCAAAATCACCCCATATAAAATTCCTGCGAAGCTTGTCTAGATAAAGATTACACCTTTGGGAGTATGACACAAGCTGAACCAGTAGGAAGGGATGCTATTCAACGTAGCTTGCGTAAGCGTCATTCTCCATACCAAATTTAAAGACGAGCATTTCCGATTTCTAAACCTGTCCTTAAATTTGTCTACTAGTGGTTTCCAATACTTTTTAGATGTATTACAAGCTCTAATCCATCCCCCTAAATACTGGAAAGGCATTTTTCCTTGTTTACATTCAAGAATCTTGAGACCCTGAGCAAGTTTATGTTCCTTGTTATGAGCGTGATATAAATAACTCTTGCTAAAGTTGATCCGCAGTCCTGAAATGACTTGGAAGAGCAGGAGATTTTTCTTCAATCCCCGCAAATACTTAGGTAAGTTATGAGAAAAGAAAACAACATCGTCAGCATATTGGATAATACTTATTGGGTTGTTCACCTCATCCACAGAAAAACTTCTCATAGTATCCAATTGATGAGCTTTCTTAATAAGCCTATTTAGTATTTCTGCAATGAGCAAAAAAAGATAAGGAGCTAACAGGTCACCTTGACGTAAACCTTTCTGCGATGTAAACTTTTTGGTTGGGTTGCCATTGATTAAAACTGAAATTCTAGTCGAGCAAAGTATATGTTCCATCCATCTACACCAATTATCTCCCATTTTAAGGCATCTCATCACATGCAGAAGACAACTCCAGTTTATGGAATCATAAGCTTCAGAGAAATCGACTTTGAACACAACCATGTCCTTTTCCTGAACTTTTCATTCACAAGAAATACATATTCAGCAATATTCCTCTCTTGAATGAAAGCAAATTGATCCCCAGCAATAACCTTTGGTAGCATGGTATTAAGTCGATTTTCTAGAAACTTAAATTGTGAGTTGATTAGACTGATGGGGCGATAATCACTTACTAAAGATAGGTTCTCAGATTTTGGAATCAAGAATAGAAAAGACGAGTTCGCTTCATGAGAAATTAGTCCCGTAGAATGAAATCTATCAAAAAATTCCCAAATTTGATTTTGCAACCACGGCCAAAGAGCCTTAATCCACCCAGCATTAAAACCATCTGGTCTTGGTGCTTTAGTTGAGTCTATCATCAAGAGCTGCTCTTATCTATGGCTTAGTGAATGGTCTCTCTAACCAAGCTGAATAACTCATAAGCCCCTCTCCTAAGAAGCAAGCCTTTAATGAACAGATGATTTCTTTGTTATCTTCCTCAAAAAACTCCTGTAAATAATTAAAAAAGGTTTGCCTAATCCTGGATGGATCACACAGCATTCTATTGTCCACCTTCACGCTTAGAATTTTATTGAAATAGTTCCTCCTCTGAACTATCTTTTGGAAAAATCTTGAGTTAGAATCCCCCTCAATCTTCCATTTGAGGCATGCTCTCTGCTTATATTGGAGAGTACAATGTCGATAAAGATCATGAAGCCATTTATTTACCTCTGTATTACTATTTCCCCCATTTATCAGATTACGTTCCAGTATTCTAATCTCTGAGTCAGGATCCACCTCCTCTTTTGATTTCCATTATTTAATAGCTTCTTTAACCTTCTTCACTGAGCTAAAACAATTAAGGCCCATGAATCTATCTATGTTATTTTTGATATATTCTTGGAAACTTGCATCTGATAACCAAACATCAAAAGCTGTAAATGGCTTTGGACCCAGTCTACCCTTGATAATTGGAGAGAAATAGAAATATGATCAGAATGCCTTTTGCACCACCCTACACAGCACCAATTCAAATCCAAGTTCCATACATCGTTTAAGAGTGTACGATCAAGTTTACTCTTCTTATTATTAGGACCAAACCATGTGAACTTCTCATCACCTCCACAAACTTCCAACAAAGAAAACTCCTCAATAAGCCTATTAAAAAACCTCGTGTCTCTTTCTTGAGCAATGCAACCCTCTCTATCCTCCAAACACCTAGTGTTATTAAAATCACCCATAATGCAAATTGCTTCTTTGGCATAGTCACTGATTAGAAACCCTAACTGCTCCCAGAACTGAGCCTTGCTCCTTTCAGAATAAGGACCATGCACATTAACTATGTTAATACTCTCTTTACTCGGAATTAATGATCCTCTGCACCAAAGAATATGATGAGAAGAAAAAATATTTTTCAGAGAAACCATCTTGTTACTCCACATCACAATCAACCCTCCTGACAAACCCATAGCATTGACTGACTCCCATTCAATACTTGCATCCTCCCAGAGTGCATCTACATTCTTCTTTGACCAATCTTGAACTTTTGATTCTTGGATCAACACTATAGAATAACCAGACCCTCTAATCAAACGCCTCAAATGAACCTTGGCTATCTCATTATTCAGGCCTCTGATATTCCAACTAGATATTACTAAATTCTGCATTATACTGAAAACTATTCGAGATAATTAAAACTACCAAGAAGTTACCTAGACCCTTGTAATCTCTTTCTAATCTCCTCTATAGCCTCTTCCTCCGTACTACCGAAAGACAGACCTAACTGTACTCCCACCTCATACACCTCTCTCGCCATATCTTCTTTACTCGAGAAGAATACTCTTGTATTATCATGCTCCTCTACACCTCGACCCTGTTTTTTTGTTTTTTGCTCTGTCCCTTCTGCTTTTTATTCCTTATTGAGTAGTCAAAAAACTAAATCTGTAGTTTTTCTTTGGCCTCCCCCTTTCTTTTTCATTTGTAACTTACCCATCCTCTTACACACCTCCTTTTCAATAGCTTCATCTACTATCACATTCTCCTCTGAGCTTCCAGTATTTGATAGTAGCACCGTGTTTGAGAGCGAACTATCACCAGATTAATTAACATCTCTACTTTTCCATAAGAAAATAGGTCGACAAATTTCGTCCTCATCGAAGTACAGACTACCAGTTTCTTGACGGCTGACGCCAAACCTTAACTCTAGCTTCTCTAAATTCCAATTATTTACCTATTGGTTCAACATTCGATGGATCACTAGGTAACTCCGATTTTTCCTGAACAGGGGCTTCAAAGCCGTTACTCGAGGTGAGACTATGAGATTTCTCATTCCAATCCTTTATCTGTTTTGTTTCTTTCCCCTCTGAAAAACTCCTCCCTGAGCTGCTCAGTTTCTTACTACTCAAGCTACCTTCTTCTTGATCAATACGGGAATGAGAGATGTCATCCATATAAATCTCTTGATGTGAGGGAATTTCATCCAACTTAACCTGAAATTGATTTTCCTCAATTTCCACGTTCAAAAAACTATTAATCATCTCATTTTGGAAAGTACTTATACATACCACCGGAATCTTTAAATCACCAAAATTACGAATGCTTTTACTTAATTCTAACACTGAACCCCAACCCCTAAGCATAGAGTCCAACTCTTTCTTTTCAAACTCCAAATCTGGTAGACCATAGAGCCTAATCCAAGCCTTTCTCGGTGCTTTGAAGTCTCTAAGTCTAGAGTCTTTATGTGAAGCAATCCAAGGTGAAAGATCCTCCCAGATGATAAACTCCTTATCTTTTGTGTCCAGAAGAGTAACAATAAAAGCATTCTTACAAATCTTATAAACAAAAACGCAAGGATATCCTTGGCTCAGAAATAAATCTGACAGAGAATCCGGGCTATAATCTTCAAACGTTTCTACCGTTATACTGTTATTAACTCTAAATTTTTCTGATTGCTTAATGTTGATCTGAAACTCTTTGTCCTCCTTAATTGTCGCCTCTTTCTTCCTCTCTGATTGCACTTGTACTATTGTTACCCCATGCTCACTTCTCCTTTCTACCTCTTCTTTCTTTTTACCTCCACTTTCCATTTTGTTTCTCCTTTCTTTACATTATGAAAAGGATACCGTTTTTCCGTTAAAAGAAATAGCCTTTTTTTTGGACAAAAGTTCCATTGCTCCTTCTGTGCTCATGGTTTTCACAAACCCAAATCTGTTACCAAAACGGTCTCTTTTAGATGGAAAACTTATATCTTTTATTGGACAAATGTGCTTAAGAGCTTTCCAAAACTCTGTATGGGACACCTGCTCATGCAACCTAGTGAAAAATAATTCCACTCTCCCTCCACCAGCTCTAACCTGTCTTTTTTCAAACTGTTGTTTCTTATTTTGATTATGAGTAATATCTGCAACTGAATCTCAAACTACCTCCACAACCGATCTCCCAAACGCTCCCCTGATTTGTTACTTCTACCCTTCTTTGACGCTAGCCTCAGATTGTGAGTTACTAGATCCTTGCATGTTGTTACAACCAAGCGTTTTAAGATGGATCTGCCTTAAAGCTTCTGTTATGTTAATGTTGTGCCTAAAATTAGCCATGGCCCGGATTTATGGCCCGGATTTATGGCCCATAAAGAGAATTGGGCTTCGTGGATGGCAAAGCAGGGGGTATTGGACCCGAATGGATTATTATCGTGGGGTAGAAAGATGATGATTACCTGTCTAAAGGGGTATTAGCAAGAGTAAGCTAGGAGCATACTTGGGGGTAACCTAGTACCCTAGGGTTTCTGAAATATGCTAAGATACTAGGGTATTTGGAGAAGGGCACTTAGCTGGGCAATGCAGACGATGGTAAGAGACCTGCAGAAGCAGTGTTTTAGTTAAAGACGAACTCCACAATGAGATAGCAGGATGGATACGACTCCTAACGTGCTACAACTACATACAAACAGATTTGTAAAAAGTATGCATGGAATATGCATACTTTTAATGGATAAATACAATGATAATAGGATAAATAATGGTTAGTGGTGTATTAGAAGTTGGACTCTTTTATTCTAACCTAAACCTAGTTGGATAAGGATCAAGAGCAGCCATGGGCTTGGGGAAAAACGTGGTTAGCTCATCTGAAGAGGAGTCCTAAGGTAAATAGAACTACATATGGATTTGATTCCTATAAATATAGGATATGTAGGCCATTTGCGGGGTTACACACACGTTTTCTCTACTAATAATCGATTAGAAGCATTCTGTGAGATCACCCGAGTACATTTACGATTGAGTAGGAATTATTCAGTCACCACATCTCGGAAATTTTGCAAATTCAGTCCAAACACAGCCTTGCTCGCCACCGGATTTCGGCGAGTTAGGCGTATACAACCATCACGAATAAGCCAACGATCAGGCCTAAAATCCGACATACTTCCCGTTATTTCAGCAATTTTCTTCAAAAAGTGTTGTACCATTTTCCTCTCATAACATTTCTGGCGCTAGAACGAGGGGGATATCGTGCTTGAATTATTCTCTAGAGAGGAGAGATGTCAGGAAGTTCCGGTAATGAACGAACGCCGAGCGGGAGTCGTAACGATCGCGAGGAAGGAGATGGAGGAGTGACGAATTCGGAGCTCCTAAGGAAGATTGAACATATGAGCCAAAAGATCGTTTCCTTGGAGAAGAAGTCTCTAAGAATGAAAAGGTGGAGGCGGAAATATGACGGTAATGGCTGTTAGATATATTTGATAATGTCATGGCTAATGTGATTTATGTTTAGTTTTCAGATCTTACTTAAACAGGATAAATCAATACTTACTGGAAGTCAGGACTTAAGGATATCAGTACTTATATTATCAGGAGATAATTATCAGAAGATGGATATCAGAACTTAAGTACTGAAGGACGTTCAGATAAGGAAGGCAGCTGGTTAAAGGAAAGAAGATCGAGACAAACATAAGAAGAGATATGCATGAAGATGGAATTCTATGAAGAATAGAATACTTGGAAGAAAAGATATCTGATTGATATAATTTAGGAAGCAGAATTATATTCCATATCAATTAGCGATTATCTTGTAACTGTGTAGTATATAAACACAGACATAGGGTTTACACTATAAGTGTTATCACAATCGAGAAGATTATTTTTTTTGAACCCTAGCAGCTCTCGTGATATTTGTTCATCACTGAGAGAGAACAGTTTCATACTGTAACAGAGTTTATTGTTTCAATAAAGTTTGTTTTTTGTTACTTGAGTTATTAAAGTTCGATTTGATTGTGCTATACACTATATTCACCCCCCTCTACAGTGTGTGTGTGACCTAACAAGTGGTATCAGGGCCTATCTGTTAACACACAAACAGTTTAAGATCCAAAAATAATCATGTCTGAAGTAGAAACTCCAACTAAGCCCACCAAAGCTGAAGAACCTCCAAACACACAAATTCAAAGCCGATATGAGACTATTAGAGTTCCCATATTGAGACCATCTGAATATGCCATATGGAAGGTGAGGATGACCATGTTTCTGGAAGCTACAGATCCAGAATATCTTGATAGAATCAAGGAAGGGCCTCACAAACCAACCAAGCTCGCTGTTGCAGTTACAGGTGAAGCAGCAAAGTCTGTACTAAAGGAGAAGAGTGATTACACTGCTGAAGATATTGCATCAATTGCTAAGGATGCTAAGGTACGACACTTACTGCATAGTGCTATTGATAATGTAATGTCAAACAGGGTAATAAACTGCAAGACTGCAAAGGAGATATGGGATGCCTTGGAAACAAGATGTCAGGGAACGGATACGATTAAGAAGAACAGGAAGACAATACTCACTCAAGAGTATGAACACTTTGACTCAAAGGCTAATGAGTCATTGACTGTTTTATATGATAGATTTGTCAAACTCTTGAATGATTTGTCACTGGTTGATAAGGAGTATGATCTTGAAGATTCAAACCTTAAATTCCTGTTAGCTCTTCCTGAATGTTGGGATTTGAAGGCAACAACAATAATAGACAACTATAATCTTGATGAAACAACTCCTGATGAAATTTATGGAATGCTCAAGACTCATGAACTTGAGATGGAACAAAGAAGCAAGAGGAAAGGAGGAAAGTCAAGGACAGTTGCTCTTAAGGCTGAAGAAGAATCCCCCAAGGCAGCTACCTCAAGGAAAGACAAGGGTAAAGCTCTCTTCACAAAGTTTGATACTGAGTCATCAAGTTCTGAAAGTGATGATGACTCAGAATCTGAAAGCTTGCCTGAGACGGATGCTGATGAAGAGATGATGAAGTTGTGTGCTCTTATGGTGAAATGAATCACAAAGATTGCATACAGGAAGTTCAGGAAGGGAAAGAAGTTTTCCAGGAAAGGCACAAGTTCTGATAAGAAGAATTTCAGAAAATCTGAGGGCAGAGGAGGAAAGTCTGACAGAGGAGATTATACAAATGTCAAATGCTACAACTGTGGTGAGAAAGGCCACATATCTCCTGATTGCAAGAAAGTGAAGAGTGACAAAGGCAAGGCTCTTGTCACAAAGAAGAAAAGCTGGATAGACACCTCAGATTCTGAAAGTGAGGAGAATTATGCCTTGATGGCAAATGCTGATAAGGCAAGTGCTGAAAGCAGTTCTGAAGTTGCTGAATTAAAGGTACCTCAAACTACTTATGCCTTTCATACTGATGATATTAATGAGTTGAGAAGATATCTTAAAACCATGTTCATTAGTTATAGAGATCAAACTTTAACATGTGAAAGATTAACTTCTGAAAATCTTGCTTGTAAAAAGAGGAATGATTATTTAGAAAAAGAGTTAGTCATGTTTCATCAAACTCAGAAAGATAGAGATGATGTTTTCTATGTTAGGGATGAAGTACTTAAAATGAATGAATCTCTAAAAGCTGATTTAGAAAAGGAAAGAGAGATTATCAGGACTTGGACTAACTCTGGCAGAACAACTCAGAATTTGTTAAGTAGTGAAAACTGGAAAGAGGGCTTAGGTTATGGAGAGGATAAGAATGATAAAGGAACTGTAGATATTAAGCCTCTAGTTGTTAATAAAAAATCTAAGTTAAAGCCTGTTAAGTTTGTAGCTGTAAAGTCTGATAATGAGAAATCAGAAGTTAAAAAGGAATTAACTTCTGACAAACTAAAACAAGAAAAGACAACTGAAGTAAACGTAGGCTTAATGACAAAGAAGCAGCTTAAGCATAAGCTGAAAGATGTTAAGAATGCAAACAAGGTAAAATCACCTAGGAAAAATAGGAATGGAAAGGAAGGTGTGAATAAAAGCAATGATTATAAGCCTGTTCCTAATGCTCCTAGGAAAACGTGTCATAACTGTGGAAGTTCTAACCATCTGGCTTCTTTTTGCAGGAAAAATAAGAAATAAACTCCTTACCTTCAAAGTCAAGAGTTAAGAGTCAGTCTGTTAGATATAAGCCACAAAATCCTTGTTTTCATTGTGGTAGTTTATGGCATTCCACTTATACTTGTAAGGAATATCATAGTTTGTACCATGATTATTATCAAATAAAACCTTCTTTAAAGAAAGTTACCATTGTTCCTTCTAGTGTAAGTTCTGATTCAAAGTCTGAGAGTGTAAATTCTGATAAGAAAAATATTAACATAAACTCTGATGCTAAATCCGCTGCAAATGTTAACAGACTTAATAAGGCCAAAGGATCCAAGCATGTCTGGGTCCTTAAAACTAATCATTAGTGGTCTTTGTAATTGCAGGGCAACAGGAAAAACATCCTAGTTCTGGACAGTGGATGTTCAAGACATATGACTGGAAATAAAGCCCTGCTATCAGACTTTGTGGAGAAGGCTGGCCCAAGTGTTTCTTATGGAGATGGCAACATTGGAAAAAAATTGGAATATGGCAATATCAATCTTGGGAATGTCATCATTAAGGAAGTAGCTCTGGTCTCAGGACTTAAACACAATCTGCTGAGTGTCAGTCAAATCTGTGACAGAGGTTATCATGTGGATTTCTTTGAAGAACACTCTGAAGTTGTAAGTAAATCTATAGGCAAAGTTGTTCTGAAAGGATACAGGCGTGGTAACATCTATGAAGCCAATCTTTTAACAAGTACCGATGGTTCTGCAATCTGTCTGATGAGTAGAGCATCAATTGAAGAAAGCTGGAATTGGCACAAGAAACTCTCTCATTTAAATTTCAACAATATAAATGAGTTGGTCAAGAAAGATATTGTGAGAGGACTGCCAAAGTCAGTATTTGCTCCTGATGGCCTTTGTGATTCTTGTCAGAAGGCCAAACAAAGAAAATCTTCATTCAAGAGCAAGACTGAATCATCCTGAACAGCTAACCAAATTTGATCTAAAAGCTGATGAAGGACTCTTTGTTGGATATCCACTTTCCACAAAAGCCTTCAGAGTCTATAACTTGAGAACAAGAGTGGTCATGGAATCTATCAATGCCTCTTTTGATGATAAGAAGATTACTGGACTTGAAAATTTTATTGATCATGATCAGCTGAGATTTGAAAATGAAGACTCAAATTCTGATACTGAAAATCCTGAAAATCTAAATCCTGATACTGCAAACTCTGATGGATTAAACTCTAATATTATTGAAACTGTGGTGACTACGCCAAAGGAAGATGCACCTATGCAGGGGGAGCATACTCAAGATATAATCACATCTCAACAAGCATTAGAACATACATCTGGCTCTTCAAGTTCTGATTCGTCAAGTTCTGATAAGCCAAGTTCTGATAGTTCTGAAACTCTAAATTCTGAAGAATCCAACTCAGGGAGCATAGTTTCAGGGGGAGCATCAGAAAATGTTAATGAAGACATCATGGATCATGGGGGAGCATCCAGTTCTAGAGAAAATCTTCCATCTGCAAGGAAGTAGACTAAATCACATACACCTGATTTGATAATTGGAAATCCTGATGCAGGTGTCAGAACTAGAACAACTACTTCAAGTGAATGTCTTTACAATTCTTTTCTTTCTCAGACCGCACCAAAGAAAGTGGAAGAAGCTCTTCAAGATGCTGATTGGGTGCAAGCAATGCAGGAAGAGTTAAATAAATTTGAAAGAAATAAAGTCTCACATACACCTGATTTGATAATTGGAAATCCTGATGCAGGTGTCAGAACTAGAACAACTACTTCAAGTGAATGTCTTTACAATTCTTTTCTTTCTCAGACCGCACCAAAGAAAGTGGAAGAAGCTCTTCAAGATGCTGATTGGGTGCAAGCAATGCAGGAAGAGTTAAATAAATTTGAAAGAAATAAAGTCTGAACCTCCCAAGGAATCCCCACCTTCAAAGAGATACAAGAAATAGAGAGCTAAAAGGCCAGTTTCAGATGATGAGGAAGCAGCAGCTAAGGAAGGAGATCAGGAACCTCTGATCTCACAAGAACCAGAATCTGCTGAAGCCACTGCTTCTCCATTGACTCCAACTCAGGAAGCTGCTACAGAACAGGCCAACACACCATCTGTGTCTCCTGTATATAAGGTTGTATCTCCTGTTGATCCAGGCACAAGTGCTGAAATTGATATTCAGAACCTGGTTGTGCCTGAGGTACTTTACTTAGAAGCTCCAACAACAATTAATCCATCAACACCACATGTTACTGATGCTACTCAAACTCCAGAATTGTCTACTACACCTTCTCTGCATCTAGATGTTGATGATCAGAATATATGTGAGCATCAGGATATGGATGTTGATCAGAACTTGGAACCAGATCAGCACTTAGAGGATGATGCTGAAGTCTCAATTGCTTCTCATACTGTTGTTTTATCAGAAGATGTTGATTCTGTAAGTTCTGATGCTTCAAATGCTGATGATACTGGTGATGCTGCTCCAAATACAGATGCTGATGAAGCAGGTCCTTCAGGACATGCACCTCAGCAAACTGTTCACAAAAGTGAACTAGTTAAGAAGTTTGTTACAAGAGAAGCACCAGTTTCTTGGAGTGAAACTCCTGCAGGACAGGAGTGGACTAAGGAATGGAACTCAGTTACATGTGTTCCATCTGCAAAGACTCTTGCTGAGCACTTGAAAAAAGCTGATGAGATGTTAATTAATGATGATTTCAAAACAGAGCTTCGAGTCACTGCTTTGAGTATTAAAAATCTGCAAGGTCTCCATTCCACAATTTATGAAGAGTTACATAAAATTCAGGAAGAATTACTCATGCAAGAAACAGTTCAGAAAATTGACAAGAAAAAATTCTTTCAACCTACCTTTGACAGAGTTGCTTATATTGAGAAGACCCAAGAGAAGCAACAGTCTCAGATTGATGCTATTTTGAAAAATCAAGCTTCTCAGCAATCTCAACTTGATGAAATCCAAGCCTGAGTGGAATTGCTTGTCTCTCTTATGTTACCTGCTGATGCCAAAAAGGGGGAGAAAGTAATTACTTCCAAATGCAAAATTGATAAGACACTGAAGGGGAAGGATGATGAAAAAGATGACCAGGGAAACTTTGGAATGCGTGGAGGTCATAGTCAAGGTAGAGGTTTCTCATCAAGAAAAGCTGAAATCACAAGTCACAGGACAAGTTCTGATGCTGGAAAAAGAATTACTTCTGCTACTGGTAAAAGGATAAGTTCTGATGAATTTTTGGATCTTGATGAAGAAATGTCAAGACAGTTATTTCTTAAGGAAAATCCAGGAATGGACTTGGAGAGTCTGATGGAAGAAGAAGCTAGACTTAAATCAGAAAAAGTCAAATCTAAATCTGAAACTTCTGGTAAAAAGAAACTTCCAAAACTCAAAGGCATTGTGATAAAAGAAAGGACAAATTCTGAGGCAACCAAAGCTAAATCACAACTGCAGATAGATCCAAGGTCCAAGGGCAAAGAGAAAGTTGGTGAACCTATCAAGGTTTATGTGCCTCCTGTGAATGAAGAAATTACTGATGAAGATGCTGATCTTGTTCGGACTTCAAGAAAAGTTTCTAAGACAACCTCTGACATGGCTCAAGTTGTTCAGAGTCAAGAGATAGTTAGTTCTGATATCTCAAAAAAGCAAGTAACCTCTGACATAGCTCAAGTTAACTTGATATCAGAACATAAATCAAAGGAAACCTCTGACATTGCTCATGTTAAACCTTCAAAGATACTCCTACCAGGATTCACCAAAGCCAAACAGACTCAACCTTTAAAGACTGCTGCAAGTGGTTTTGAAGCAAGAGTGGTTACCGGAAAGGAAGCAAGAGATAAAACTGGATTGGGAAGTGCTGATGAAAGAAGAATACAGAACCCAACCAATGATCCAACTTCCTTAAGTGAACCAGGTATTGGAGCAACTCCTGAGAGATTGAATCAACTAGAATCTGTACAAATGGTTTACCATACCTACTTAAAAGAACATATCTTGTTGTACTTCATGACAGATGGTAGGGTTTATCATATAAGGGAAAATGCCATTCCACTGAAGTATTTTGAAGAGCTGGAACATGTATTATTCTTACTTCAAGTGAATGACAAAATAACAGAAAGTGCTGCAAACTCTTTGAAGAGTCAAATTCAGATACAGAAAAAGCTTTATTCTGTTAAGTCTGACAGCACATATCTTCCAAAGTACAGAGATCACAAGGGTGATATTGTTGAGATGAAGCCCAACTCTGCTAAGATTATAACTACCTTTCTGGGTTACAGGGCTGTGGAATTCAATCTTGAGTCTGACAAGGCGTATTTGATCAGACTGGATCAGGACATAAAGAAAGCTTAAATTAATGATCTCAGGGCTGCAATCTTTCAAATTGGTGAAGATTCTGCAGAACTTAAAGATGCTAAAAGGAGGATGATTGATGAACTCAGATATGCTGAGAGATGTTTGTTGAAGAACTATCTCAGAACAACTCCTGACATCAGAGAGATCAGAAGATGAAGCCAAGTCAAGATCTACAACTACTTAAATTCTGATATGGATACAGACTGAAGTTGTTATCAGAAGTTAAAGATTGGTAAAGGTTTAAGGACTGTAGGTTGTAGTTATCTAGTCAAATTCTCATGCATTTATACTTAATGTTTTTGACATCATCAAATATCTGTTAAACTTGTATATTATGCTAATTTACAAGTTGGGGGAGATTGTTAGATATATTTGATAATGTCATGGCTAATGTGATTTATGTTTAGTTTTTAGATCTTACTTAAACAGGATAAATCAGTACTTATTGGAAGTCAGGACTTAAGGATATCAGTACTTATATTATCAGGAGATAATTATCAGAAGATGGATATCAGAACTTAAGTACTAAAGGGCGTTCAGATAAGGAAGGCAGTTTGTTAAAGGAAAGAAGATCGAGACAAACATAATAAGAGATATGCATGAAGATGGAATTCTATGAAGAATAGAATACTTGGAAGAAAAGATATCTGATTGATATATTTTAGGAAGCAGAATTATATTCCATATCAATTAGCGATTATCTTGTAACTGTGTAGTATATAAACACAGACATAGGGTTTACACTATAAGTGTTATCACAATCGAAAAGATTATTTTTTTTTGTAACCTTAGCAGCTCTCGTGATATTTGTTCATCACTGAGAGAGAACAGTTCCATACTGTAACAGAGTTTATTGTTTCAATAAAGTTTGTTTTCTGTTACTTGAGTTATTAAAGTTCGATTTGATTGTGCTATACACTGTATTCACCCCCCTCTACAGTGTGTGTGTGACCTAACAATGGCCAAAAGGCTAAAAAGGCTCAAGTCTCACCGGTTCGCCTTAATTTTGACGATGAAGAAGAAGACTTGGAGGACGATCAAAAGAAACTAACGTTTTCAGATGTTAAAACTGATCAGGAGAATCCCGATTTAGAATGCCGATGAGGAGGACTATCACGAGTCTGAAGGCTCCCCCACATGTAGCATCAGCGTGTTTGATAGGATGGGGGAAAAGTTGAGTAACAAGGACCTGCATCATAAGCTGACTGAGACGCGAGATAAGGCTGGGTGGCGGAAGCAAACGGAGAGGTCAGCCTCGAGGGGTCTCGAAGGGAAAAAACAGTCTCACGGGATTCTCAAAGGGAGAAATCGGGTTCTCGGGCTCACACCCAAGATCGAAGATCCCGTTCGGTAAAGACCCCGATAATGGAAGAGGGAGAGCGCAGTACTAGCTCTCATCATAACTCTGTGATACCCTCCAGTAGGGATTCCACTGATAACTCAGATGCTGAGGGTAGTCTCTTCTCGGATGGAGAAGACAAGGAATATAAGGTGAAAGACTTGAGGGTAGCCCTGAGAAGGCTAAAGGCCGAAAAGCATACACGCTCTGATTTGGCTGTCACGTCCCCCTTTACCAAGAGGGTGAGAGATTCCCCCCTTCCACATTCGTACAGGGGGGGTAGGGGACTTAAAGTTCAGTGGGGTCACAGATCCCGTGGAATATTTGAGCCGTTTTAACACGGAGATGGAGGTGTACCAAATTAATGACCTGACTAAGTGTCGTTTGCTGGATTCTACATTGAGGGACAATTCCCACCAATGATTTAAGAGGCTTCCAGCTAATTCTATCAGATCCTGGAGGCAAATGAGCGAAATGTTTTTGTCCCAATTTCGAGCTTCGGTAGCATATGCTCCACCTGCTAATACGCTGACCAATATCAAGCAAAAGGATAATGAGACTTTGAATGAGTACCTTAAGAATTTTAATGATAAAGTGCCCAAAGTGAGGAAAGCCTCCGAAGAAACTTATATGAATTTTCTGATAGCCGGAGTTAATCCAGGAATGGATTTCTGGAAAGAGCTCCAGCGACGTGAGCCAAGGACTTTAGCAGCCTTCTATGCCAAGGCAGAACCCCACCAGGTGGTGGAAGAATCATTGGCTAAACTCAAAAGGGACAATAACCCAGGAGGCTCAGGAGATTGGAGCAAAAATGAGAGGAATAGGTCTTATAGCCCTAAAGTAAGGGGGTATGCTCGTAGGACCTCGTATGGGACGACCCCATATAGTGGAAACCAAGCGGACGGATCAGAGAAGATTGATAAGAAGGCCCCAATTACAGTGAATACTGTTGGCTCTCAAAGGAGCGTGAATTATAAGTACCCCGCTAAAAGAGAGGCTGCTAGGTATACAGAGTATACCCCGTTAACTGCCCCGATAGAGCATATCCTTGAAGTTAAGGACAAAAGCGATATTTTCCATAACCAACCCGAAATAGACCACCTGGAAGAAAGGATATGGCTCGATATTGTGCTTTCCATAATGCTAATGGACATGAGACGGCGTAATGTCGTCACTTGAAAGACCATATAGAGGACCTGATCAGAAAAGGATTTCTGACAAAATTTGTAGCTGAAGAAGCGAAAAGGTATAAGGATGATAAGGCGGGAAAGAAAGGGGAAAAAGGAAATCCGGAGAGACCCGTAAGGGCCAAAAGCATTCATACGATCATAGGAGGTCCTTATATTGGTGGCTCGCGCCAAAATGCTATGAAAAATTATGCTCAGAGGCAAGGCGGCCGATCCTCACTAATATTTGTAACATATCAGAGACGCCTCCCAAGTACTTTAAAGGGGAATCAGCCGATGTAACCTTCAGAGAATCAGACGCTCGACACGTGCATTACCCTCACAATGATGCCTTAGTCGTAAATGCTTTAATTGGAGTGACTAACGTATACAGAATGTTGGTAGATAATGGGAGTTCCATCAACATCTTGGCCTATAGCACCTACCAGAAAATGGGGCTAGTAGATGACGAATTATTACCCTGCTATAATGATGTGTACAGATTTACCGCCCCTCTGTCTTGGTGGTGGGGCGAATTAAATTGCCTGTTACCCTGGGGGAAGAGCCTCGAACAGCCACGCGGATCACCAAGTTCGTGGTGGTAAATGAAGATATCTCCTATAATTGGATTATTGGAAGGCCCCTGCTGAGAGAAATGAGAATTATTACTTCTATTTACCACTTCTCCATGAAATTCCCTACCCCTAATGGAATTGGATGGGTAAAGGGCTGTCATGTGGACTCTAGGGAATGTTACAGTAGAGCTCTGCATATGGCAATGCGAGCAAGTAGGCATCTGTTTGATGGGGGTTCAAGTGAAGACTGTTACCAATACTTGGAGCCAGCTAATGAGAAAAATGGAAATACCCCTCAAGAGTGGAGAGTAAAGTCAAATAGGGAATCTTGTAATGCAATTATGATTGTGCAACACCCCGGTGAGGAGCCATACATGGTTGTTGCATCTTTTCAGGGGGTAGGTACCCGGAAAGAAGTACTCTTGTTGGAGGCCCCGAAAATTGGAAAATTCACGGAAGTCGTAGAACCCCTGGTGGAGGGGGTAGTTGAAGAGGACAATGACAACAATTTTGAAGGCTGTGACGCTATCGATGGTTTACCCGAGAAATAGGAAATTCATGAAACTCAACACGGGGTAGAAATAGACCTTGATCCTCGAATGCCGGAATCGAACGAAAAAGCAGGCGCAGTTACAGAAACCGTCTCAGTTATGGTAGATGATTATGATCCGACAAGGGAACTTAAAATCGGTAAGCAACTAAATACTGATTTACAAATAGCCCTGGTCTCATTCTTGAAAAAAAACTTGAATGTTTTTGCTTGGAGTCATTCTGACATGATAGGGGTGGATCCTAGAGTCATGTGTCACCATCTGAATATCGACCCCGATAGGAGGGCTATAAGGCAGAAAAGAAGGTCTATGAGTGGAGAAAGGGCTTCAGCTTTGAAAGAAGAAGTCGACCGATTGTTGAAAGTTGACCTAGTGAGGGAATAATTATACCTCATGTGGTTGGAAAATCCTGTGTTTTAATTAAGAAGCCTAATGGGAAATGGCGTACATGTGTGGATTTTACTGATTTGAATAAGGCATGTCCGAAAGATAGTTTTCCATTGCCTCGTATTGATAAGCTAGTTGATTCAACGGAAGGTCACGCTCTTCTGAGCTTTATGGATGCGTACTCGGGGTATAATAAAATCCCAATGTATGAGCCGGATCAAGAACATACTTTCTTCATTACTGACAGAGGGCTATACTGCTATACTGGAATGCCTTTTGGCCTGATCAACGCTGGGGCCACCTATCAAAGGCTAGTCAATATGATGTTTAAGAACCAAATCGGGAAAACCATGGAGGTGTATGTAGACGACATGTTGGTAAAGTCAAAAGTGGCAAAGGATCATGTAACACACCTTGCGTAGATGTTTAACATATTGAGACAATTCAGGATGAAGCTAAACCCCCAAAAATGCGTGTTTGGTGTAGAGTCGGGGAAATTCTTGGGATTCATAGTGAACCATAGGGGTATTGAGGCAAACCCCTCTAAGATAAAAGCGCTATTGGAAATGAGATCCTCTCGGAATGTCCGAGAGGTACAAAGCCTTACGAGGAGGATAGCAGCCTTAAACCGATTTATCTCTAAATCATCGGATAAATACAAGGAGTTCTTTTCAGCTATCAAAAAGGGTAAGAACTTTGAGTGAACGACCGAATGTGAAGAGGCCTTCACCAAAATCAAGGAGCAACTAGGGAATCCTCCATTCTTGTCTAAGCCCGTAGAGGGGGGAAACCCTACTACTGTACTTAGTTGTCTCTGACTACTCCATTAGTGCGGTATTAGTCCAAGAAGAAGAACAGGTGCAATACCTTGTCTATTATGTAAGCAAGAGGTTGTTAGACGCTGAAACCCGAAATACCAATATGGAAAAACTAGCATATGCCTTAATTCTAGCATCGAGGAAGTTGATGCCGTATTTTCAAGCACACCGGGTGGAAGTCAGAACTTCATTCCCCCCTAAGGCAAGTTATGCACAAACCTGAAGCTTCGAGCAGGATGATGAAGTGGGCTGTCGAACTAGGGCAATTCGATGTGGAGTATAAGCCCAGGACGGCTATTAAGGGGCAAGCCTTGGCCGATTTCTTTTTGGAATTATCCCCTTCTTTTGAAGTAAGTGAGAATGAATGTGTCACTGAGCCGACACCTACATGAATCTCCATGGAAAACTGTTTGTGCTGGTGGACCTTGTATGTTGATGGGGTTGTGAATGGAAATGGGGCAGGCTCGGGTATAGTATTGGTTATCCCCGAAGGGCATAAACTCCAAAGTTCTATTCACTTTGGCTTCAAGGCAACCAATAATGATGCTGAATACGAGGCCCTAATAGCAGGATTGAAGCTGGCCCTCGAGATGAAAGTTGAAAATCTAAATGTGTTTAGTGATTCAATGCTAGTGGTTGGGCATATTAAAGGAGGCTTTCAAGCTAGAGGCCCCCGTACTGACCTGTACATGAGACATGCACATGAGCTAATGGGTAAGTTCAGGGAAGTTAACTTGGAGCAAATTCCCCTTATGGAAAATACGGATGCAGATGTCTTGGCTAAACTAGGATCTCAAAGGGAGGCTACACTGCTGGGGGTAATACACCTGGAAATCTAAAAGCAGCCTAGTATCTTTCAGGCTGAGGTCATGGGGGTAGATGTCCAGAAGGAAGAATCATGGGCCACTCCCATTTTGGACTATATCACAAAAGGAACACACATTGCGGACAAAGATGAAGCTAGAAGGATTAAGTACAAGGCAGCGAGGTATGTTATCTACAATGAGAATCTGTACAAAAGGGGTTTCAACAGGCCTCTTTTGAGGTGTGTAACTGGGAACGAATGTGACTACATTATGCGAGAAGTACACGGGGGTATTTGTGGAAACCATGTTGGGGGAACTTCTCTTGCTCACAAGATATTGAGGCAAGGGTATTACTGGCCAACCCTACAGAAAGATGCCCATGAATTCACCCGTGCGTGTGACCGATGGCAAAGGTTTTCTAACCTGAATAATAACCCTGTTGTACCTTTGAAGCCCTTAACTAGCCCCTGGCCCCTTGCTGTTTGGGGAATAGACCTGATTGGGGAATTACCCAAGGGTAAAGGCGGGGTAAAATACGCTGTAGTAGCTGTCGATTATTTTACCAAGTGGACGGAAGCTGAGCCATTGGCTACCATTATTGCGGCTAAGTTGAAGGAATTTATTTTTAGGGCTATTGTGTGTAGGTTCGGGGTCCCTTATAAATTGATCTCGGACAATGGGAAGCAGATCGACAGTAAGGAAATACGAAAGCTTTGTGATGACTTGAAAATCCATAAGGGTTTCTCTGCAATTTGCCACCCCCAGAGTAACGGACAAACTGAAGTAGTGAATAAGATAATCAAGCATACGCTTAAGGCAAAGCTTGAGGAGAAGAAGGGGTATTTGCCTGAAAAATTACCCATGGTGTTATGGTCTTATGACACTACACCTGTCACACCCCCAACTTAAATAGCGAAATAAATATAGCTATTACATCTTTTTAATGAAGAATACACAACCAAAATCCAAGATCTTACAGTTTAGGGTTTGGAACAGCCCAACACTACCAACTATTACATCTGATTACAAATACCGAGTCCTCACACAACTATTATTACTTATTCTACCTGGGCTCGAACATAAGCATCCGCATCACAGGTCTTACGGGCAGTCTGCTTGAATCTAACCATGGCTGCTAGCTGTAATATCAGGGTAAAGCAAGAAGTGAGCCAAAAGCTCAACAAGTGCTAACAATACAACGCAAAGCATAAATCGAGATATACCTTTAGGAATGACAATGGAATGACATAATCAATGATAATCGAGAGATAAAACTTATGTGAGTTGGCATCATTATGCTTGCATCAAAACAATTTTAAAATCATTCTTAATCAAAATCATTTTATGACGCTACGGATTACAGCCGGTGATCAGCCGCGAAGTAACCCCGAACCTCGCTGGGTTCTAAAACATTATTGGGAATCCCTAGGCAACTTTTAAGCCTAATATAAGTGTGGAAAGGACTCGCGTCTCAGTCCAGATCCACCATTCAAGAAAACATTTGTCCCCCTTTGGGACTGAAAAATCCACGTTTTAATCATTTTAAAAACTGATGCCGATTTATGACAAAATCTCTTTCGACTGAAATTATTTTTATCAAGGGATTATAGATCAACTTGAAACACTGGAAATATGACACTAAATCTCAGGGCCATGATCTACTAGACTTTACTATATTAGGGTAATTGAGAGGTTTCCATAAACAAGAACTTAGACAAGGAAATTAAGCCAGGCTATTGGATAAGATGAAAGAGTAATGCCAAACTAGGCTTAAAGCAACGGTTGTAGACAAGATATAGGTATTAGAACATCAAAAGATAGGCATCACTGGTTCCAATAGGATAAAGGTGTTAAAATATAAAGAAAGCGATCATCAGCTCAGTATATAACAGGGTATCAAGCTTTAGGGTAAGGATAGGGTTATCAAACAATCATGAATGTATTTAAGAAATGATTGGCTTTTAGGTATCAAGATAAAGTTTCTATCGAGGTTATTTCAAGAGTTGAATCAAAGCATCAGGGTGCAACATCAAGATTTCTCAGGGATCAATAGCATGATAAACAAAAGGATCAATAAGATATTATAACGCATCTCTAATTTATCATGGCATTAAACTATCATGAAAGACTTTTGAACTACTTGCAATATGTACTCGAGGGTTCATGGCATCTCTATGTAACTCAAAGATAAACAAAAGATACGCTTAATTTAAATACATCAAAATGACTCAGGATACTTGCATCGATATATATATATGAACTGTTTACAGCAAATACGAAGGTCAAGTTGAATCACTTGCCTTGAGATAGACTGGTCTGGTCTGACTGGTAGGAGCAACAACTGGAGCTTCACTCGACTTTTAAGGCAAGTTTTCCCTCGTCTCGAGATCCTACATAAATAATAATAATCCTCATTATAATATATTCTTTCCATCTTAACCTATTTATAACCCGAAATTAAACATGGATGGCACTTAGGCCTATACACACTTAATTCATATCCAACATTTATATTTTTAAATGTATACACGTAGCCACATAATCACATATCGTATATTAATACCAAATAACATCACATACACCATAACGCCACACTAGGCTCGGATGATCTCGACTCACCACTTAAATTACTTGGTCGCTAACTAAACGAAGTCTTCGAATTTGGGCTTCCTAACTCAATGTGCCTTTCCTAAATTATCCAAAACCTATTGACCCTCACTTGTGCCTTTTGCTCTACTGACCTTATACTATCTTACAACTATTGTGGTCGACCTAATACTCACTTCTAAGTGTCCTAAAACTATGTGATAAGTGAAAGTGCTTACTGGTGCAAATTTCAGAATGGTAACTAAGGTTTCTTGAGTGCATTAGACACTCTTAAACTACAAGTTTTTCTTCAAAATTTTTACACAAGACTCTCCTGACCTAAGGGCATCTCATAAGCTTGATGTGGCTCAAAGGCCTGGCTTGGGCCTTCTTGGGCCTAAGCTAAAAGTCCAAGGTTCCCCTGTTTTTCTGGGCAGAAAATGCCCTGACTTGAATTAACTTGTGACACATGGTTCTAGCTCATATCCTATGAACTATGGTTGGAAAAACTTCTCTGACATACCCTCTAACTAAGGCCCAATTGGGCCTAATGAGGGCCTACCCATGACATGGCCAAATCTCCCTATTTCTAAATTGCAACAAAACTGTCCCCTGCTGGACAGATTTTGTTATTCTACTTGTGCACCTAACCAAATGACATGCAAACCTCCAACCAACTCCTAAAACCTATTATATACTCCCCATACTAACTTCTGGTGGCTTGGGCCTCAAAGTGCACATCAATGACATGGTCAAAACTCACTCTAAACCTCAGGGTACTAAACTGATTTTTCTGCAGAAACTATAACTTCTCATTTTCCAAGATTTTGACTTGACAAACCCAACTAACAACAACTAAATACTTAAACCAAGACCTATACTTGGTATTCTACTGAACTAACTCCCTTTTTCTTAAAATACCCTTGGTGAGATCATCCTTACCTAAGGTGCAACTATGGCAAAACAAAAGAGACTACTCTTAACAAATCGCAAATCTTCATGCTTTTGAAACAACAAGATATATATTTTTATAAAAGATAACCACAAATTATTACCATGCAACAAGAAGCATAAATCAATATTATCACATTATTCCTACTGAAATTAAGGCTCACTAACAAAATCTTTCCAAATGATCAAAATTTCACAACAAACTAAGAGAATTCCACATGCATGCATGCCTTCGGGTTTTTCAAACCAAAACAACATGATTCCCGAATAAATTTTTATCATAATTCAACATGCAAGCCTAACATGGATTACAACTAAATGATCAACTAGCATGCAAAAGGATTTTATCAAGACTTTACTACAAAATTCATGTTATCATCACAAAATACACAAAAATGTTAACAAGGCAACAAAACACCATCCATTCGGCTCCTATCAAGTCATGGCCGAATGGATTAGGGTAAAAACAGCATTCGCATAGGTGTAACACTCTTATGTCTAGCCATTCTTGACCCTATGATACTATAACTCATGGTGAAAGCCTTAGATTCACAAGAATCAAGGAGGTTCACTTTGAGTTTAACAAAAACATCACCATGCAAGGTCAAAACATAGGTTTTTCACTCTATACTTTTGAAATATATAAGAATAACATATAAGGAGTAAAATTACTTGAATATAAGATGATTGTTTGGGTGAAAGAATGAAGAAATGAAGGGGATGGAGGGCCTCGGCTATGGGATGGCCGAGAGGGAGGGTTGAGCCGAGAGGGAGGGAGGAGAAAAGGGGAGGGTGGAGTGAAAATGGAGTGATCATCACTTTAGTTTTGTTTTTATGTCTTTGACTTGGCTAAATGTGAGTGGATTTAGGAAATGACAAGAGTAACCCTCTAGCTAAAGTTAGGCAAATTTGCATGCAAGGTCAAGGAGGTAATTTGGCTAGCAAAATGTGAGTTAGTGGGGTGGAGAATGTCTTCTTTGCCCTTTGGTTAAATAGAAGAGAGTTTGCATGCAAGGTTATTCATGTAATTTAATAATTATGACAACTAAAATTTATAATGATTTATTTTTATAAAATAAAATACAAGTTCAAAAATTATAAAATTTCTACCATAAATTAACTTGTATTTTTAGAGACTTTACAAAATCATTTTCACAATTTGTGTACAAAATGTCTTTTAAAAGAAAATTTTTCCAAAGCTCAGAATATTCCTTATAAATCAAAAATAAAGAAATTAAATAAATTCTTGCTTTGAAAAATCATATACTACCCAAAGCAAATTTAAAATGCAGAAATTTTCACTCACACAAACGTACAAGCATTGAATATATTTTTATTTAACTTAATATTATTCACAAATAATATTACATAAAATGCCGGTCGTAACATCCTCTCCCCCTTAAGGGATTCTGTCCCCAGAATCTAAGAGAACAGATGAGGATACCGGGAACGCATATCAGACTCTAACTCCCAAGTCGACTCTTCGACCTTAGGGTTCCTCCAAAGTACTTTCACTAACTTTACTGATTTATTTCTAAGACTCTTTACTTGCCAGTCGAGTACTTTAACCGGTTGCTCCACAAATGACAGGTCTGCCTGAATTTCTACAGGTTCATATTCTATCACATGGCTAGCGTCAGGATTGTACTTCTTAAGCAACGACACATGGAACACATTATGCACATGCTGATACTGAGGTGGTAAGGCCAACTCGTAGGCCACCTTTCCTACTTGGCTCAAAATCTCAAAAGGACCTACGTATCTAGGTGCTAACTTTCCTTTCTTGCCAAATCTTATCAACCCTTTCCTAGGTGACACTTTTAGCAACACAGCTTCGCCAATTTGGAATTGAACATCCTTACGCGCTGGATCCGCATACTTCCTCTGTCTATCTTGAGCAGCAAGCAACCTTTTCTGAATTAACTTGACTGAGTCATGCAACTGTTGTACCAATTCTGAGCCGAGAATTCTTCCTTCTCCTACTTCATCCCAACTTGTTGGTGATCTACATTTTCGCCCGTACAAAGCTTCATATGGTGGCATGCCGATACTGGAATGATAGCTGTTGTTATATGAAAATTCAATTAATGGCAGGTGGTCGTCCCAACTTCCATCAAAATCGATTGCACAACTGCGCAACATGTCTTCAATTGTTTGAATTGTTCTTTCACTCTGGCCATCAGTCTGCGGGTGATACGCCGTGCTCATATTCAACTTCGTGCCAAGACATTCCTGGAATTGCTTCCAGAATCTTGAGTTAAATCGGGGATCTCTGTCTGAAACTATTGATACAGGTACTCCATGCCTTAATACGATTTCGTGCACATACAGATGAACCAACTTGTCCAGTGACGACTTCTCATTTATTGGAAGGAAATGCGCCGACTTCGTAAGACGATCAATTATAACCCATATTGCGTCATGTCCGGACTTTGTTCGTGGTAGTCCTACTATAAAGTCCATAGCGATGTTTTCCCATTTCCATTCTGGAATCTTCAGGGGCTGAATTAATCCGCTTGGTCGTTGATGTTCTGCCTTTACTTTCTGACAGGTGTAGCACTTCGCAACCCATTCTGCCACGTCTCTTTTCATATTTGGCCACCAAAAGTTCTTCTTTAAGTCTTGATACATCTTGGTGCTTCCCGGGTGGATTGAAAATTTCGAATGGTGGGCTTCATGGAGGATCTCATTCTTTAATTCAGATACATGGGGAATCCATATTCTGGATGAAAACCTTAGTATTCCTTGCTCATCCTTTTTAGTATTAATCTCTTCTCCAGATAACTGATTTTTCTCTTTTTCCATTACTTCCTCTTGATACTTCTTTATCTTTTCCATTAGTGTTGGCTGAAAGGTCATTGCATGACAAACTTCTTTGACTTTCCCATAAGCACAAAGTTCCAATTCAAATTTTCCGATTTCTTCAGATAACTCTTTTGATGTTATCATTGCATTCAATCTTTCCTTCCGACTCAGCGCATCGGCCACTACGTTCGCCTTTCCAGGATGGTAATTTATCGAACAGTCATAGTCCTTAATCAATTCCAGCCATCTCCTCTGCCTCATATTGAGCTCTTTCTGAGTAAAAATGTACTTTAGGCTCTTGTGATCCGTGTAGATTTCACACTTTTCTCCATAGAGATAGTGTCTCCAAATCTTGAGTGCGAACACTATGGCGGCTAGTTCCAAGTCATGCGTCGGATACTTTAACTCGTGCGGCTTCAACTGTCTTGACGCATATGCTATTACCTTACTGTGTTGCATCAACACACAACCCAAACCCTTATGTGAAGCGTCGCTGAATATTACAAAATTCCCTTGATCATCTGGAAGTACTAACACCGGAGCTGTTACCAACTTCTGTTTTAACTCTTGAAAGCTATTTTCACATTCTGCACTCCATTCAAACTTTTGATTCTTTCTGGTTAACTTGGTCAATGGTGTGGCGATCTTCGAGAAATCCTTGACGAATCTTCTATAGTATCCGGCCAATCCTAGAAAACTTCGCACTTCCGTAGGAGTCCTTGGCCTCTCCCAACTCATAACTGCATCAATCTTCGCCGGATCCACTTTAATTCCATCATTTCCAATAACATGTCCCAAAAATTGAACTTCCTTTAACCAAAACTCACATTTGGTAAACTTGGCATACAACTTCTCTTGTCGGAGTATCTCCAATGCTATCCAGAGATGCTGCATATGTTCTTCTTCCGATTTAGAATAAATAAGGATGTCATCAATAAATACCACGACAAATTTATCCAAATACTTCTTAAATACTCGATTCATCAGATCCATGAATGCGACCGGGGCGTTGGTCAATCCAAACGGCATTACTAGGAATTCATAATGCCCATATCTGGTCCTAAATGCGGTCTTGGGAATATCTTCTTCCTTGATCTTTAATTGGTGGTATCCCGATCTCAAGTCAATCTTCGAAAAACATTTTGCTCCCTTTAACTGATCAAAAAGGACATCTATTCTTGGTAGCGGGTAGCGGTTCTTGATCGTTACTTTATTCAACTCCCGGTAATCTATGCATAGACGCATACTCCCATCTTTCTTCTTCACAAAGAGAACAGGTGCTCCCCATGGCGACGTACTTGGTCGTATCACTCCCTTATCCAATAATTCTTGTAGCTGGCTCGCCAACTCTTTCATTTCTGCTGGTGCCATCCTATACGGAGCCTTTGAAACTGGTTCCGTGCCTGGAGCAAGGTTGATCTCGAACTCAATTTGTCGATCTGGTGGTAAGCCTGGTAGTTCGTCGGGAAACACATCGGGGAACTCATTAACTACAGGAATATCTTCCATGCTGGGGCTGCCTCTCTCTGAATCCACTACATATGCTAGGAACGACTCACAACCTTTTCTAAGTAACTTCTTAGCCTGAATAATTGTAAGAAATAGTCGCTCTTGCCTCTGTCCCTTAAATACTACCTTCTCTCCACTCTTCGTCTTTAAATTCACTCTCTTGGTCTTACAATTTATCTGCGCGCTATTCTCTCCTAACCAATCCATTCCTAAGATTATATCAAACTCTCCCAGCTTGAAGAGTATCAAGTCGGCCGAGAACTTATATCCCGAAATATCAATCTCACATTTTGGACAAAATTGATTCACAGGAATCTTCTCTTGGTTCGCAATTACCACATTTACTACCTCACTCATAACCGTTTTATCACATTGGATCTTATCAACAAAAGATTCTGATATGAAAGATCTTGTGGCTCCCGAATCAATCAATACTTTGGCTTTGACATTATTGAGTAAAAGTGTACCTGCTATCACCTCAGAATTCTGAACAGCATCTTTCATCTTTAGGTCAAATGTCCTTGCTGTTGCTTGCGGGGTTGGTGCGGGTGGTGGAGGTAATGCCAATACCTCAGCTGGCACGCTTGCACTGGTACTTGCCACGTTCATCAGAGCTCTGACTGGTCCTGTTGCCTTACACTCCCTAGCCATGTGTCCAGTCTTCCCACATTTGTAGCACGTAACTCCTGGCTTCGGCATCTTGCACTCATTTGCCAAATGTCCCTTCTGATTGCACCTATAACAGGTCATACTCAGCTTATTGCATACTCCGGGGTGCCTTCTTCCACAGTGCTTGCATTCTGGCCTCTGGAACCTGTTTTCTCCAACTTGCCCTTGGCTTGCCTGATTGTTCCCTTTTGATTCTTGCCTTTTGCCCAAATTTCCTTTCCTTTGAAAATTTCCGCCCTTCTGGAAACCAATCCTCTTTACATTCCGATCTTGCAAATTTCCAGCTTCAGACTTTTCTCCATAAAATGGAACCTTCCTCTTCTTGTTATCCCTCTCTTTCCTTGACTGCATCCCATTATTCTCAATCAGAGCAGCTTTCTGTACTACTCCCGCATAAGTCTCAAGTTCAAACATAGCCACCCTATCTCTGATCCAAGGCTCCAATCCTTGCTGAAATTTCTTTGCTTTTTCTTCCTCAGTGCTGGTATATTTTGTCACAAACCTTGACAACTCAGTGAACTTCTTCTCATATTCCAGTACAGTCATGTTCCCTTGCTTTAACTCAAGAAATTTTAGCTCCATCTGGTTCTGCATGTACTTAGGGTAATACTTGTCCAGAAATAACTTCTTAAATCTCTCCCAAGAAATCTGCTGAGTGACTTCCATAGCTTTTACTGATTCCCACCAATAAATGACTTCTCCCTTCAAGAAGTAAGTGGCATACAGCGTCTTCTGATCGTCCCCTAACTGTACCAACTCAAAAGCCCTTTCTATCTCCTTGATCCATGTGTTTGCTATCACTGGATCAGTGGTATCATGAAATACAGGTGGATTCACACTCTGAAAAACCTTGAAAGTGACAATTTGTCTTGGTGGTACTGGTGGTTCAGGTGGTTGATATGGCTCACGGTTATCTTGGTTTTCAATTCGTTGTTGAAGAGTTAGTTGTTGTTGAGCTATAGCATTGGTTTGCTGTTGCAAGGTTTCCAGTAGTTGAAGAATGTTTGGGTCTGTGGTGAAGGTGGTTGTTGGGTTCTTCTTTTTGGGAGGCATGATCCTGAAATAAGAGTTGTGTTATAACAAATATAATTGATAAAATGATTCGAGGGTATCGCATGGCATTCTTGTTTACATATGGGGTCACGTTTCCAAATTAAGCAGATATGATGATAAAAACATAAAATAACAGTTGAGAGCAAATGGAACAATAGCACATAATTATTGAAATTTTAAAGGTCACAGTACATAGGATTGGGACATAGTCTGATTCTAGAAATAACAGGCTTATTTAAAGGAAAGACGGAAACAACTGGGGATTCCATAGAGTCTGATAGTACAACAACATGAAAGGTAAATGGAAAGAACTAAGGCTCCACTCCATCTGAACGGGGCTTGGTAGACTTTTCCTCTCGAAGTGTCTTCACAATGCTCTGGAGCTCATCCGCCACCATCTGAATGACATACTGGCTGGTACGGTCCCGGTGTGCTGGCATCTCCTCAAGCTTAGTGTTAACGTACCGAACCAAGGTCTCAAGTCTCGCAATCATCTGCTCCTTGGGCTTCCCTTCGTAGTTTCGGCTGTCCGGATACACGTTCTTCAGTCGGTCTATCAGTCGGTCGTACTTGCCCTGAAGCATGTCGAACTCGCGCCTCAACTCAGCATACACGGAGAAAGCAATAGTGTCGTCCGACCCAGAGGATGACGAGGAATGCGCCCTTTGCTGACAACCAATAAGAGGAGTATTAATAATAATTTACTTTACCTACTCTCTCGCATAGTATCTATAACCTACTCACAAGTCCTATAACCTATTTGGGCTGTTCAGGGACTCTAAACCGTAGCTCTGATACCAAAACCTGTCACACCCCCAACTTAAATAGCGAAATAAATATAGCTATTACATCTTTTTAATGAAGAATACACAACCAAAATCCAAGATCTTACAGTTTAGGGTTTGGAACAGCCCAACACTACCAACTATTACATCTGATTACAAATACCGAGTCCTCACACAACTATTATTACTTATTCTACCTGGGCTCGAACATAAGCATCCGCATCACAGGTCTTACGGGCAGTCTGCTTGAATCTAACCATGGCTGCTAGCTGTAATATCAGGGTAAAGCAAGAAGTGAGCCAAAAGCTCAACAAGTGCTAACAATACAACGCAAAGCATAAATCGAGATATACCTTTAGGAATGACAATGGAATGACATAATCAATGATAATCGAGAGATAAAACTTATGTGAGTTGGCATCATTATGCTTGCATCAAAACAATTTTAAAATCATTCTTAATCAAAATCATTTTATGACGCTACGGATTACAGCCGGTGATCAGCCGCGAAGTAACCCCGAACCTCGCTGGGTTCTAAAACATTATTGGGAATCCCTAGGCAACTTTTAAGCCTAATATAAGTGTGGAAAGGACTCGCGTCTCAGTCCAGATCCACCATTCAAGAAAACATTTGTCCCCCTTTGGGACTGAAAAATCCACGTTTTAATCATTTTAAAAACTGATGCCGATTTATGACAAAATCTCTTTCGACTGAAATTATTTTTATCAAGGGATTATAGATCAACTTGAAACACTGGAAATATGACACTAAATCTCAGGGCCATGATCTACTAGACTTTACTATATTAGGGTAATTGAGAGGTTTCCATAAACAAGAACTTAGACAAGGAAATTAAGCCAGGCTATTGGATAAGATGAAAGAGTAATGCCAAACTAGGCTTAAAGCAACGGTTGTAGACAAGATATAGGTATTAGAATATCAAAAGATAGGCATCACTGGTTCCAATAGGATAAAGGTGTTAAAATATAAAGAAAGCGATCATCAGCTCAGTATATAACAGGGTATCAAGCTTTAGGGTAAGGATAGGGTTATCAAACAATCATGAATGTATTTAAGAAATGATTGGCTTTTAGGTATCAAGATAAAGTTTCTATCGAGGTTATTTCAAGAGTTGAATCAAAGCATCAGGGTGCAACATCAAGATTTCTCAGGGATCAATAGCATGATAAACAAAAGGATCAATAAGATATTATAACGCATCTCTAATTTATCATGGCATTAAACTATCATGAAAGACTTTTGAACTACTTGCAATATGTACTCGAGGGTTCATGGCATCTCTATGTAACTCAAAGATAAACAAAAGATACGCTTAATTTAAATACATCAAAATGACTCAGGATACTTGCATCGATATATATATATGAACTGTTTACAGCAAATACGAAGGTCAAGTTGAATCACTTGCCTTGAGATAGACTGGTCTGGTCTGACTGGTAGGAGCAACAACTGGAGCTTCACTCGACTTTTAAGGCAAGTTTTCCCTCGTCTCGAGATCCTACATAAATAATAATAATCCTCATTATAATATATTCTTTCCATCTTAACCTATTTATAACCCGAAATTAAACATGGATGGCACTTAGGCCTATACACACTTAATTCATATCCAACATTTATATTTTTAAATGTACACACGTAGCCACATAATCACATATCGTATATTAATACCAAATAACATCACATACACCATAACGCCACACTAGGCTCGGATGATCTCGACTCACCACTTAAATTACTTGGTCGCTAACTAAACGAAGTCTTCGAATTTGGGCTTCCTAACTCAATGTGCCTTTCCTAAATTATCCAAAACCTATTGACCCTCACTTGTGCCTTTTGCTCTACTGACCTTATACTATCTTACAACTATGGTGGTCGACCTAATACTCACTTCTAAGTGTCCTAAAACTATGTGATAAGTGAAAGTGCTTACTGGTGCAAATTTCAGAATGGTAACTAAGGTTTCTTGAGTGCATTAGACACTCTTAAACTACAAGTTTTTCTTCAAAATTTTTACACAAGACTCTCCTGACCTAAGGGCATCTCATAAGCTTGATGTGGCTCAAAGGCCTGGCTTGGGCCTTCTTGGGCCTAAGCTAAAAGTCCAAGGTTCCCCTGTTTTTCTGGGCAGAAAATGCCCTGACTTGAATTAACTTGTGACACATGGTTCTAGCTCATATCCTATGAACTATGGTTGGAAAAACTTCTCTGACATACCCTCTAACTAAGGCCCAATTGGGCCTAATGAGGGCCTACCCATGACATGGCCAAATCTCCCTATTTCTAAATTGCAACAAAACTGTCCCCTGCTGGACAGATTTTGTTATTCTACTTGTGCACCTAACCAAATGACATGCAAACCTCCAACCAACTCCTAAAACCTATTATATACTCCCCATACTAACTTCTGGTGGCTTGGGCCTCAAAGTGCACATCAATGACATGGTCAAAACTCACTCTAAACCTCAGGGTACTAAACTGATTTTTCTGCAGAAACTATAACTTCTCATTTTCCAAGATTTTGACTTGACAAACCCAACTAACAACAACTAAATACTTAAACCAAGACCTATACTTGGTATTCTACTGAACTAACTCCCTTTTTCTTAAAATACCCTTGGTGAGATCATCCTTACCTAAGGTGCAACTATGGCAAAACAAAAGAGACTACTCTTAACAAATCGCAAATCTTCATGCTTTTGAAACAACAAGATATATATTTTTATAAAAGATAACCACAAATTATTACCATGCAACAAGAAGCATAAATCAATATTATCACATTATTCCTACTGAAATTAAGGCTCACTAACAAAATCTTTCCAAATGATCAAAATTTCACAACAAACTAAGAGAATTCCACATGCATGCATGCCTTCGGGTTTTTCAAACCAAAACAACATGATTCCCGAATAAATTTTTATCATAATTCAACATGCAAGCCTAACATGGATTACAACTAAATGATCAACTAGCATGCAAAAGGATTTTATCAAGACTTTACTACAAAATTCATGTTATCATCACAAAATACACAAAAATGTTAACAAGGCAACAAAACACCATCCATTCGGCTCCTATCAAGTCATGGCCGAATGGATTAGGGTAAAAACAGCATTCGCATAGGTGTAACACTCTTATGTCTAGCCATTCTTGACCCTATGATACTATAACTCATGGTGAAAGCCTTAGATTCACAAGAATCAAGGAGGTTCACTTTGAGTTTAACAAAAACATCACCATGCAAGGTCAAAACATAGGTTTTTCACTCTATACTTTTGAAATATATAAGAATAACATATAAGGAGTAAAATTACTTGAATATAAGATGATTGTTTGGGTGAAAGAATGAAGAAATGAAGGGGATGGAGGGCCTCGGCTATGGGATGGCCGAGAGGGAGGGTTGAGCCGAGAGGGAGGGAGGAGAAAAGGGGAGGGTGGAGTGAAAATGGAGTGATCATCACTTTAGTTTTGTTTTTATGTCTTTGACTTGGCTAAATGTGAGTGGATTTAGGAAATGACAAGAGTAACCCTCTAGCTAAAGTTAGGCAAATTTGCATGCAAGGTCAAGGAGGTAATTTGGCTAGCAAAATGTGAGTTAGTGGGGTGGAGAATGTCTTCTTTGCCCTTTGGTTAAATAGAAGAGAGTTTGCATGCAAGGTTATTCATGTAATTTAATAATTATGACAACTAAAATTTATAATGATTTATTTTTATAAAATAAAATACAAGTTCAAAAATTATAAAATTTCTACCATAAATTAACTTGTATTTTTAGAGACTTTACAAAATCATTTTCACAATTTGTGTACAAAATGTCTTTTAAAAGAAAATTTTTCCAAAGCTCAGAATATTCCTTATAAATCAAAAATAAAGAAATTAAATAAATTCTTGCTTTGAAAAATCATATACTACCCAAAGCAAATTTAAAATGCAGAAATTTTCACTCACACAAACGTACAAGCATTGAATATATTTTTATTTAACTTAATATTATTCACAAATAATATTACATAAAATGCCGGTCGTAACAACACCCAGGACGACCACTGGAGAATCCCCATTCACTTTGACTTACAGATGTGAAGCTATGGTTCCAATAGAGATAGACTCTGGATTATTCAGGCGTGATAATTATAACCTCGTGGATAATGAGGTTAATCATCGGCTATATTTAGATCTTGTGAAGAGGTACGGGCAACCTCCCAGTTGAAGCTAGCTGCATATTAGCAAAGAACCCGTAAGTACTTTGACAAGAAGGTTAGAGCCCGACCACTGCAAGTGGGGGACTTCGTTCTAAGGAAGGTATTGCCAACATGAGGGTTCCAGGACATGGAGCTTTCGGGGCAAATTGGGAAGTCCCGTATAAGATAAAATCTGTCTTGTGGGAAGGCACGTATTATCTGGAAAGTTTGGATGGGAAGTTACTTCCACGGGCGTGGAACACTGAACTCTTGAAGAAGTACTATCAGTAAACAAATCAAGGTAATTCTCGTGTAGGCCTCTTTCAGGCTATAGGAATAATAAAGATAGCCTATTAGTTAGGGATATTATGTTTTAGGGATTATTCATTTAGTTGTTTAACCTGTTTCGGTAGATGGCTAGAAGGTAGTGCATGTACACCTTCCGGAGAAACACGTTTTGGAAATTTGCCTTAATAAATCATGCTTAGTTTTCGTTTTATCTACTTCTGGCATATCAACTATTGTTTTTTATTTTTATATGATTGTCATGGTTAAGCCTATATGATTAAAATGATTATAACATGATTATTTAGAATACAATCGCTCTAAAGAACGTGAATGTTTCTCGATATGATAATTCATGCTTTAGTTCTTCACCATAAAAAATATTGATGCTAAAGAACTCGGGGGGTAGTAGTATATATGTGTCTATATACGTTTATCCTTTCTGGCCTTGAAATGGGATAATTTTAAGCAAAATTAGTAATTTGGAATAAGAGAGTATAGGTGTATACACTTATCTTGAATAACCTTGAAATGGAATATTTATAAGGAAAATTAAAATCCGGAATTTTGTTAAGAATGGAACGTTATGAATGGATAAAAATGAATTTAACATGGATTATGCCGGGATGGATTTGGAAAACTTGGGGATACCAGGGCTATACGGATTTCGGACAATGGCTAAGAGCTGCATATGGTTTGGGAAAGCTGGGAATGCGCAAAGACTCAAAACGAAGTAGGGATACTTCGAACCTGTCTCTAACATGAAGTAAGATAACTTCAAGACCTGTTACTCAGAAAAACCCAAGGGCTAGTTAAAAAGTCCAAACGGTATATAGTTACCTTAATATCCTGTAAAAACTAGACATATTGGTAACCGAGAAAATGGATAAGTGTGGAATACGCTAGGACACGGATAGGTGTGGAATACACTAAGAATGGATATGGGAATATGTTGATAACACATGATGTGTAAAATCTAAAGAGATAGGTTATATACATATTTGAAGATCGGGGGTACGAAAGATGAAAAAATGATTGCGTAATAATAGCCCCAAAAATCGAGCTTATTTGTGGAGGATTACCCACAGGAAGGGTAAGGAATTTACCCATGTAAAGGTAAGGAATTTACCCACGGAAAGGTGAGGAATTTACCCACGGAAAGGTAAGGACATTACCCTCGGAAAAATATATTACGGTAAATTATAACTTAATAAGAACTTGACGTGATATTATATAATAGTAACTAATCTCCTCCCTTAGCTTCTTGTCACTACTAGCCACCTCCACGATCTGCTCCCCAAACTTCATATCCAAAAATAAGGCCTTCACACTAGCGAGAGATCGATCGCGAGTAGCCTCCACCAGTCTCAGTTTGTCCCACTCCGCTACGGCTATCTCTGGGATCTGGTTCCCCACTATGTCAAAGAACTTCTGCTTCTTTTGGGAACTGTTGGATGGGGCATCTTCCAGAGAAGGCTTCAATCTTTTCGCAGACCGGGATCCAGAGCTTGCAGGGGGATCCGTAGGATGGTGAATACCCTTCTTGCTAGGAAGCCTTGCTGAGTGGTATTTTGAGACTTGGCGAGGAGGATCCTGTAACACGGGAGTGGCCCTTAGAGCAGCCTCGGCCTTCACATCCTTTCCAAAAAGGTCATCATAGCTTGTTGGGTTCTTCACAAAAGACATATCTGCAGCGCAATATGAATGCATTAGCCATGATAACCAAGGAAATAAGTGGCATATAAAAAATTTAGACATACACATGGATTGAGTACAAAAATATGTATCTTTCAATAGACATCAGAAATAAATCAAAAAAACGAATATATGGGGAAGGGGTAGAGCCCTTAGAAGAAGGGTCTCTTCGGTAAGAGTAATACCTGGAGTAGGAGTTGCGTGCTCCTTGGGTAAACTAAATTTTAATTCAAATAAATTTTATGGGGTAAAAAGACCAGAATCGTCCTTTAGGCCCTTATACTTTTCCAGAATGCCCTGAGCCCTAATTAGCTCTTCGCCTTCCAGGGGAGATTGAACAGGCATATATGGGGTATCATCGAAAGTTGTGCGGTATGAGGGACAATCATAATAATACAAAAATTGATTGGCCCAACTTGCCATAGTCTGTTTACAACCGATCATACACTTACCATGGTGGACGTTCCATAAGGTAAGATAGAAAAACCCACTAGACCTACCTGACGGCTTTAATCGGTAAAAATAACCTAATTCATAGGCTGACAATGCTTCAGAATACTCTTGGTGATAGAGGATATACATACTCGCAGCTGTGTGATATGAGTTGGGAGTTAACTGGTGAGGGGCTAACCCATAAAAGTTTAGAACTTAAGGAAAAACGGGTGTAAGGGGAGAGAGAAACCCTGCTTGAAGAACTGGTCTGACAGCACTACTTTTGGAATAGACTGGTATGACTGAAGGTTGTCAAAATTCTGGCACCTTTCGTGGTGTTGGGGTACCACTAGTGTGCACCCAGGGACTATTTTGTCTAAAAGGCTGTCAAGGGTCAATAGGGTCATGGAAGGTTTTAGGCAATCATATGGTTTTGGGGCTATATAAGAATCGGCATCATCCCCGTGGAGATAGCCGGCATCTAGAGCAATCCTATTGTCAAGAGATTCATCGAGAATCAGTGGCTCTGTCTCCTCAGTGAAGAGTTTTGCCTTACCTACGGGGGTATTCTGGTTACGGGAATCCACCTCATCATCAGAGGAGGCTAAGTTGACATGGCTAATGGCTTTGGAGAAAGAGTCCGTTCTTAGGGATATCTGGGCTTTTACGGGGTCTAGTACTTTCACTTTAGAGCGGGTTCGTCCACCTACAGTAGAGGCCGCAGACAAGAAAGCTTGGGATAAGTTGACTGGAAGAAGGGCGTCACTAGCTGTGTTTTCGGATGAAGAGAATACACCGCCCATAACGGAATCCTTAGAGTTACTAGAAGCCCCAGAGGTAGACATCTGCGAAAGAAAAATTAGAGTAAGTTATCTACTCTAAGATTTCTTACACGACGTTAAGAGGGGGCTTCCATATGACTAGGAAGAGAAGGATGTAGGGGTATCAAGCTTGGAAAGGATCCAAAAGACAGGCATGCATAAGGAATATAGACTATGGGATCCTATGGGTCTAAAAGATATGTGAATACACCCGAATTAGGGGTATTGAAGACATTGTCTTAACCCTGGGAAAGGTATACCCCTAATTATACCATGAACAAGGGACCTAGAGATCTACAGGTCAAACATCAATCTAGGGTATGAAGATTGGCTGAAACTACTTACAATCTTGGATCTACGGCATAGGAAATAAATAAATACGAGACCAAAAAAATAATAAACAGTTAATTTATTCATACATGTGAAGAAAAGGACAGAGGCGGAGGAAGGTGAACAGTCACCGGAAAATAGGGCCGATTTCGGCCAATATTCACTACGTGAAAATAAACGCCAACACGAACTAAAAGCAATCAAAAGATTCAAAGCATGCATATCGTTTTCGGTGACCGGTGAGGAACAAAATTGATACTAAGCATGCAAAAATCTAAGCATTCACTCGTATATGTGCACACATAAATATATGTATATGTGTGAATATCTATGCGCGCGAACTAGAGAATCATAAAGATAAGGAGATCAGGGGATTTACCTTTCGGACGAGGGAGAGAAAATCTTGATTACGGGCTTTGAGCTTAAACGGAGATTGGCTTCTTCTTTGGTTTCTCCGAGATGGAAGTCGAACGGGCTAGAAGCTCTTCTTTCTTCCCAAATTACTCTCTTTTTTTATCTTATATTGTGTGCTGTGTTTGATAAAAATGATAAAGAGAGGAGATGTGTGGTTTATATATGTGTATTTATATGAGAAGTTGGAAGGTTAAGGGAGGATAATTGAATAAAATTGTTAATTGTTACGTGAATCTAGACATGATTTTAAGTTTTTATTATAGCTATTTCCTAGGGAAAAGAGTGGGTTTAGGAGTGATTTAGAGTGTTTTTGAATTTTAAAAAATCAAGGATTTATACATCACAAGGACTCTAAATAAAAGGAATTATGGATTAACATGGACATAAATTCAAATTTTGTGATGAGGTCAAGGGGATAGCATGGGATTATCGGCACTATGTAATACAATCGACAGGAAATTTAGGGCATAGTGAATAAAGGGGGATTATCCCAAAGTCTCCTAGCCCCATGGTGTATATAATGATACGTAGAAGACCCTAAAGCCTACAACATAATAGGGAATTGGAAAAAGGTTAAGTAGGGTTGATTTATGTTTTCTATCAGGGATATTTTCATGAGCTCGTGAGGAAAGTCCCATGAGGCTGCTTATGGTGAATCCCAAAGGGTCTTATGAGAAATAGGACTAGGTAATAAGAATGTTTTAGGTTCCCCAAGCATACAATGACTATGGGGAACCAGGGGTAGTTGTTGTGCCTAAAATCAGCCATGGGCCGGATTTATGGCCCATAGAGAGAATCGGGCTTTGTGGATGGCAAAGCAGGGGGTATTGGACCCGAATGGATTATTATCGTGGGGGTATAAGAAAGATGATGATTACCTGTCTAAAGGGGTATTAGCAAGAGAGAGCTAGGAGCATACTTGGTGGTAACTTAATACCCCAGGGTCTCTGAAATATGCTAAGATACTAGGGTATTCGGAGAAGGGCACTTAGTTGGGCTATGCAGACGATGGTAAGAGGCCTGCAGAAGCAGTGTTTTAGTTAAAGACGACTTTCACAATGAGATAGCAGGATGGATACGACTCCTAACATGCTACAACTGCATGCAAGCGGATTTGTACAAAGTATGCATGGAATATGCATACTTTTAATGGATAAATACAATGATAAAAGGAAAATAAGGGTTAGTGGTGTATTAGAAGTAGAACTCTTTTATTCTAACCTAAACCTAGCTGGATAAGGATCAAGAGCAGCCATGGGCTTGGGAAAAAACGTGGTTAGGTTATCTGAAGAAGAGTCATAAGGCAAATAGAACTACAGATGACTTGATTCCTATAAATATAGGATATGTAGGCCATTTGCGGGGTTACACACACGTTTTCTCTACTAATGATCGAGTATAAGCATTCTGTGAGATCACCCGAGTACATTTACGATTGAGTAGGAATTATTCAGTCACCATATTTCGGAAACCTTACAAATTCAGTCCAAACACAGCCTTGCTCGCCACCGGATTCCGGCGAGTTGGGCGTATACAGCCATCACGAATAGGCCAACGATCAGGCCTAAAATCCGACATACTTCCCGTTATTTTAGCGATTTCCTCCAAAAAGTGTTGTACTAGTTTCCTCTCACAACAGTTACTATCCTTGTTGTAGATAACTCCCTGTAAAGTTTCACAGTCCACTAACTGAGCGTAGCTGAAGATAAACTGAAGCTCCGCTATCTTCTTATCCACCTTCCCCGTTGAAATTGATTTAAACTCATTTGGTTGCTTAGGAAATCTCTCTCTCAATTTCTCTGTCTTGATTCTCTCTCCTATTATCTCTCTTTTGATTCTCTTTCCATTATTAGTCAAGGAAATTGGCAATTTAGCACTGGGCATTTGGAAACACAGTTGTAGCAACTAGCAAACCATAGCTAGGCTAAGGCTTTGGTTCCGTAAAACCAAAAATCTTAGTAAGTCATAGTAATCTTCCGCCATATCTTTTATTAATGCTTTCTCCGGACCAACTTACATTGATTACAATTGCCAAGAGTTGCTAAAAGAATTCAATAAACTACGGATTGTTTACGAGTAATATTTGTAATGATAATTTTTAATATTTAAAAACTTTACATTTTATATTAGTGAACGGTTTTTTTAATCAAAACGGATCGGAGCTCCGATCCGAAAATC